>NW_027454391.1:0-75000 GCF_040206685.1 Ascaphus truei | reverse complement strand
TACAGAGGGGAGAAGCCTCTTCCCCAAACAGGTTCAATCTTTCTGTTCATTTGTGTAAGACTGCAAAAGTACCGTGTTTTGATGTTGGAAGTGGAAAAGCCACTTCCAACCCTGAGTCAGGGATATCTAAGTTAAGTTATCGCTCAGGTGAGCAGCTTTTGTTTTGATCTGTTTTCTGTTGTATGCACTGTGGCAGTCTCAGTGCCTGGGACTGAATAAACCAGGCATAGCCTGTTTAAAGGAACAGTACGTGATGCCTCATCATTTAACCTACCCTAAAAGACCGTGTTCTAAACAGTCCCGGACAAACGACGGAGCCCCGGAGTAAGCCGTTTGTCACATATGGTGGAGAATGCGGGCAGAGCACTAGGGGGTCTGCGGGTTGAAGAACTTTGAAAAAAAAAAAAAAAAAAAAAAGTTTTTTTCATCCTCTGCAAACAAGATGGAAGACGTGGTGGGTGCGCTGGTACGCAATGTCGCTGCCCAGAAAGACGCGAATGAAACCCAGCAACAGCTGTTAATAGCCCAGCAAGAAACTAATGCAAACCAGCAGCAGACGAATGCAGCCCATCAACAGCTGCTAATAGCCCAGCAAGAGATTAATGCCAACCAGCAACAGGCGAATGCCAACCAGCAACAGGCGAATGCAAACCAGCAACAGACGAATGAAGCCCTGCAAAACGCGAATGCAAACCAGCAAGAGACAAACCGCTTGCTGAGAGAGGAGCAACAGCGGTTCGCTCAGGGCTTACAGCAGGAACTCGAGATCCTGAGGGGGACTATCAGTAACCTTCCACTGGCAGCGGCAGCCCCAGTACCGAAAATGACCAGGGCAAGCCACTACCTTCAGAAGATGGGACCCTCGGATGATGTGGAAGCCTATCTTCTCACGTTTGAACGCACGGCACAGAGAGAGGGATGGCCAGAAGCTGAGTGGGCTGGTCTAATCGCACCCTTCCTAAGCGGCGAACCCCAGAAGGCTTACTTTGATCTAGAGCCAGCCGAAGCTAACGTCTATGCAAAATTGAAGTTCGAGATCCTCGCCCGCCTCGGCGTAACCACGGCTGTTCGCGCCCAAAGGTTTCACGCATGGTCCTTCACGATGGATAAAGCCACCCGAAGCCAGATGTATGACCTCATCCACCTCACCCGGAAGTGGCTACAACCCGAGATCAACTCAGCCAGCCACATCGTGGAACGGTTGGTCATGGACCAGTTCTTGAGGAAACTTCCCTCTGCCTTACGCCGTTGGGTCAGTCGGAGTGACCCCCACAATGCGGATGAGCTTGTGGCCCTCGTAGAAAGGTACAATGCAGCAGAAGAGCACCCGCAACCCACAGTCATGGAGCAACCCCACTACCCGAGGTTCCAGGACTCTTCCAGAGACGGTAAAAGGGTACCGGGGTTAAGGGGCGCTGAAGAGCGGCGACCACCTTCACGCAGCACCAGCAACAGTGGTTCGCACACTAAGGGCAATAGCCAACATGGGGAGCCGGGAAAAGGCTCTAAGTGGGACACAGACTATGTACCTAAATGTGTAAATTGTCATGAGAGGGGCCACACAGCAAAAATCTGCCCACTAAATGATGAGCCCATGCAATGCAACAGCGTGGAACCTTATTCGCTGTTGTCCCAATGTATGGGCCCTAGCCCAGAGGACCCCTTGAATAACCATCTGTGGGCATTTGTAAAGGTTAATGGTAAGAGGGTTCGGGCACTTCTTGACTCTGGGAGCATGGTCACACTAGTGTCCGAATACCTCTTGCCCATTAAGAAGAAACAGGGAAACAGTTCACAAAGAGTGGCAATTTGTTGTATACATGGGGATAATCATGAATATTCCACTGTTGATGTTTTTTTTAAACAGAGTTTGGTTCTTTAGCTTTCAAGGTGGGTATTGTACCCAAACTGGCACATGATGTGTTAATAGGGACCGACTTTCCCCATTTTCTAAAAATGTGGTCCCCCGCTCAGAATAGCGCCCAGAGTTCAATAGCGGACCATAATGAAGTATTAGAAGAAACAAATCCTTTCCCTTTTTCAGAAATGGAGGTTGATGAGGGCCCAAATAAGAAGGGGGAAAAGGAGGAGTGCTGTAAAATTCCCTTCCCCATCACTACTTTGGTAGGGAATACCCCAAATCAAGATGTTGAGCAGACACTTACCACCCCAGAACCGGATAAGACCCTCGCTGACATAGAGGTCAGTCCTGGGAGTTTTAAGAAGGCCCAGTGGGAGGACCCCACATTAGCGGTAGCAAGGGGAAATATACGGGACCAGAATAGTACTCCTGGCCAACCAGATAGGTCACTTGCTTACCCCTACTTCGAGGTAGAGAACGACCTAGTATATCGGGTTGATAAAAGGAAATCAGTTACAACTAAACAATTGTTGGTACCACGGACATTCCGTAACGTAGTATTACACCTCGCACATAGTCATCCATTGGGGGGACACCTAGGGGTGGAAAAGACAAAAGAAAAGGTTCTTCGAAGCTTCTATTGGCCTGGGGTTCTGGCAGAAATTACGAATTATTGTTCCTCATGCCCAGAATGTCAGATCACCGCCCCGTTCAAGGCGTACCGCAGCCCATTGGTACCCCTTCCCATAATAGAGGTACCATTTGACCGGATTGCTATGGATCTAGTAGGACCCCTAATAAAGTCTGCTAGGGGACATCAGCATATATTGGTAATATTAGATTATGCCACCCGATATCCGGAGGCAGTTCCCCTATGTAGCACCTCAGCTAAAAACATAGCAAAAGAGTTAGTAGTTCTGTTTTCCCGGGTCGGGATTCCTAAAGAGATTCTATCTGACCAGGGAACACCATTTATGTCCCAAGTAACGAAAGAGCTATGTAAACTCCTAAAAATCAAGCATCTCAGAACCTCAGTCTATCATCCACAAACAGATGGTTTAGTGGAAAGGTTCAATAAAACCTTAAAGAGCATGTTACGGCGGGCGGTTGATAAAGATGGGAAAAACTGGGATTGTTTGTTACCGTACCTGTTATTTGCCATTAGGGAAGTTCCCCAATCATCCACTGGCTTCTCCCCGTTTGAACTATTGTATGGCCGACACCCAAGGGGCTTACTGGATATAGCCAAAGAGACTTGGGAACACGAGGTTACCCCTTACAGAAGTGTAATAGAGCATGTTGCCCAGATGCAGGACCGCATTGCTGCAGTCCTACCCATAGTGAGGGAACACATGGAGAAAGCTCAAGAAGCACAGAGGAATACATATAATAAGGGTGCTAGGGTCAGAATTTTTTCTCCAGGTGATAGGGTACTAGTTCTGGTTCCCACCGTGGAGAGTAAATTCCTTGCTAAATGGCATGGGCCATATGAGGTCTTGGAAAGAGTGGGAGAAGTAAATTATAAGGTAAAACAGCCAGGTAGGAGGAAACCTGAGCAAATTTACCATATAAACCTACTCAAGCCCTGGAAAGATAGAGAAGTCTTGTTAACCCTAGTACCCCCAGGTCCGTCAGAGAATCAAGAAACTGACCCAGAGGTTAGCATAGCTGAAACCCTGTCCGTTCATCAGAAACGAGAGGTTCAGAATTTAGTGAAAAGAAACAAAGAAATCTTCTCTATACGGCCAGGTAGAACTAGCGTAATTGAACATGACCTAGTCTCTGAACCGGGGGTCCGAGTTAACCTTAAACCGTACCGAATCCCAGAGGCCAAAAGAAAGGCTATAAGTTTAGAGGTTAAAAAAATGCTAAAACTAGGTGTAATTGAGGAATCCCAAAGTGGGTGGAACAGCCCTATAGTCTTAGTCCCAAAGCCAGATGGTACAACAAGGTTTTGTAATGACTACCGGAAACTAAACGCGGTGTCAAAATTTGATACTTATCCTATGCCCAGGGTAGATGAACTTGTAGAGAGACTGGGCAAAGCCCGATATCTCACAACCCTAGACCTAACAAAAGGGTACTGGCAGGTTCCCCTCACAGAAAGGGCAAAAGAAAAGACAGCCTTCTCAACCCCAGACGGCCTCTTTCAGTATAAGGTGTTGCCTTTTGGCTTACATGGAGCTCCCGCCACATTCCAAAGAATGATGGATAAAATTTTAAAACCACATGCTCGGTATGCTGCCGCCTACCTGGATGATGTGGTAATCCATAGTGAAGATTGGCAATCCCACCTTCCAAAGGTCCAAGCTGTGCTTGACGCAGTCCGGTCTGCTGGACTAACTGCTAACCCCGCTAAATGCACTATTGGTCTGGAGGAGGCCAAGTATCTGGGATATTCTATTGGCAGAGGTTTACTCAAACCCCAAACACTCAAAGTGGAGGCGATACAAAATTGGCCAAGGCCAGTTATAAAAAAACAAGTAAGGACCTTTTTGGGGTTAATTGGGTACTATAGAAGGTTTATTCCCAATTTTGCAACTAAGGCAACCCCACTAACTGACCTCACAAAAGCAAGAGGACCGCTAATGGTAAAGTGGTCCCCCGAAACCGAACAGACCTTTAGAAGCCTGAAAGAAGCTCTCTGTGCCCAACCAGTGTTGGTCACACCTGACTTCTCCAAAGAGTTCGTAGTCCAAACCGACGCATCTGAGGTAGGGCTGGGGGCGGTACTCTCCCAGGAGTCTCAAGGTGAGGAGCAACCCATCCTTTATTTAAGTAGGAAACTAAATCCCCAGGAGAAAAATTACTCCATAGTAGAGAAAGAGTGTCTCGCAATAAAGTGGGCTGTAGAGACGCTCAAATACTACCTGTTGGGGAGAAAATTCCGGTTGGTCACAGATCATGCACCCCTTACCTGGATGTGTCAAAACAGGGAAAAGAATGCTAGAGTGACCAGGTGGTTCCTAAGCCTACAACCCTTTAAATTTTCTGTGGAACACAGGTCAGGGCACAAACATGGCAATGCTGACGGGTTGTCAAGGATGCACTCCCTAATATCCATGGTCGCTCATCCCTCGAGGTCTGAGCTGGGGGGGAGGATATGTGACAGAAACCAGGGGATGGTAATAAATTCCGTATATAGGGCTCCCAGGATACTAGACAGTTTCTATCCTGTTTGGCCTGGGAGTGCAGCCTTATAATACATACACTCCATCCCACAGTTTGGCAAGCGCTGGAACTGAGGGATGAGAGATCCAGACCAGAGTTTGTCTGCTGCCTGATTTCTGTCACCTGTCATGCTAATTAGGAATCAGGTATGAAAGACTGATTTCCTGTTTGCTCTGGTCTCCCCACA
Organism: Ascaphus truei; assembly: GCF_040206685.1. NCBI lineage: Eukaryota > Metazoa > Chordata > Amphibia > Anura > Ascaphidae > Ascaphus > Ascaphus truei. Next base: position 69,781 of record NW_027454391.1, on the reverse strand, counting down.
AGAGCCAGGAGGCTGGAAGGCTGCTGAACTACAGAGGGGAGAAGCCTCTTCCCCAAACAGGTTCAATCTTTCTGTTCATTTGTGTAAGACTGCAAAAGTACCGTGTTTTGATGTTGGAAGTGGAAAAGCCACTTCCAACCCTGAGTCAGGGATATCTAAGTTAAGTTATCGCTCAGGTGAGCAGCTTTTGTTTTGATCTGTTTTCTGTTGTATGCACTGTGGCAGTCTCAGTGCCTGGGACTGAATAAACCAGGCATAGCCTGTTTAAAGGAACAGTACGTGACGCCTCATCATTTAACCTACCCTAAAAGACCGTGTTCTAAACAGTCCCGGAAAAACGACGGAGCCCCGGAGTAAGCCGTTTGTCACAATATATATATATATATATATATATATATATATATATACACCACACATATATTATATATATATACACCACACATATATTATATATATATACACCACACATATATTATATATATGTAACGGGTTTTCTGGACTGGCCTGACCCACCCAATCTCATATTGGCCCCTGTGGTCTAACCAGTCCCCATTACAGTGTGATGTCTGGTGGTGCACCTGTTGGCAACAGGACTCCTGAGTCTCCCGCATGATGGTGTGTGGGGATTTGCCAACCCAGACAGGCAGCTGAGGTAGTGTACTTGAGTCCTACCTATATCCAGTGCAGCGCCTCCACCTCATCAGGACCCCACCTTGAGCTTGTGGATGGTCCTGGTGAGGAACTCCTCTGTGGTGCTTCTCTCTGTGCAATTACTCCACACTTACACATGAGAGTATATTTCAACAGGGTCATCTTTATTAGTACGGTGGGCCGGCTGCCCTCCACAATGGGTGTATTTAGCCCTCCATTGTTCACCGTACTTCCCTTTGAAAGATATAGTCCTCCTAATGTAGGGATTCCCTATCCCCGCAGGGATATCTCCCCTGTGACCAGGTCCCTGGTCACAGTTCCATACACTGTCCTCCCAACAACTTCTTAACTCCTCCTCTATAACTCAGCAACCACTAACTTTTGATCAGTGCTGTGCCTTATATATCCTCTGGGGGCTGACACAACTCTGACATCACTAACCATGGATTCAGAGCATGTGACCACTCCCATCCATACATAGGGCACCTCACCAGGGTGTGAGGGCAAACCTCCATGATTACTGCTGGCATGCCCATATCTTACCAGGCCTTACTGTCAGCAGGAGAGATGACTACATATATATACACCACACACACACACACACACATATATATATATATATATATATATATATACATATATATATATATATATATATATACCACACACACACACACATATATATATATATATATATATATATATATACACACACCACACATACACCACACACACATATATATATATATATACACACACACACATATATATATATATATATATATATATATATATATATATATATATATATATATATATATATATATATATATATATATATATACACACACACACCACACATATATACATATATACACACACACACACCACACATATATACATATATACACACACACACACACCCTGCAGCCCGTTTTTAACACCCCCCCCCTGCAGCCCGTTTTTCACACACACACACACACACACACACACACACACACACACACACACACACACACACACACACACACACACACACACACACACACACACACACACACACACACACCCTGCAGCCCGTTTTACGCACGCACACACACACACACACACACACACACGCACGCACGCACGCACGCACACACACACACACACACACACACACACACACCTTGGTGCTCTCTGGTGGCTCTGTAGTTGCAATGCCGGGCAGGCTGCAGCCCCATTGGATGGGAGCGTTCACGTGACCGCTCCTCCGCTTCCCCTCCGAGGTTTTTTTTTTTTTTTTTTTTAAATTAGCTAGCAGCCCTTGTTTCCCGCTGCTGGTGGCCCTGATCGCGGCGCCCCTCTAGCCAAGCCGCGGCGCACCAGGGCGCCGGGGCGCCCACTTTGGGAAACACTGCTGTATACTGTAATAGTGATCTACAATCTGGCTTCCGCACTGCTCACTCCACGGAAAAAGCCCTCACTAAAATAACTGACGACCTCCATGCTGCCAAAGACAGAGGTCATTACACTCTGCTCATATTACTCGACCTCTCTGCAGCATTTGACACCGTGGACCACCCTCTTCTCCTTCACATTCTCCATACTCTTGGTATTCGGAACAAAGCTCTATCCTGGATCTCATCCTACCTCTCCCATCGTACTTTCAGTGTCTCTTCTGCTTACACCTCCTCCTCCTCTATTGATCTCTCTGTGGGGGTACCCCAGGGCTCTGTCCTGGGACCTCTTCTCTTTTCTCTGTATACACTCTCTCTAGGTGACCTAATAACATGTTTTGGGTTTAATTATCACCTCTATGCTGACGACACACAAATATACTTTTCAACACCTGACCTTACACCTGCTGTACAAACTAAAGTTTCTGAATGTCTCTCTGCTATATCATCCTGGATGGCCCTCCGCCGCCTTAAACTCAACATGGCTAAAACAGAGCTCCTCATACTTCCTCCCAAACCTGGCCCTACTACCTCCTTCAACATTACTGTTGGAACTACGATCACTCACCCAGTAGCCCAAGCACGCTGCCTAGGGGTCACACTCGACTCCTCTCTCACATTCGCCCCTCACATTCAAAACATTTCTAAAACCTGTTGCTTTTTCCTCCGCAATATAACAAAGATACGCCCTTTCCTCTGTTGCTCAACTGCTAAAACTCTGACTCAGGCCCTCATTCTCTCCCGTCGTGATTACTGTAACCTCCTGCTGTCCGGCCTTCCTGCCTCTCACCTGTCTCCCCTACAATCTATCCTAAACGCTGCTGCCAGAATCACTCTACTCTTTCCTAGATCTGTCTCAGCATCTCCCCTCATGAAATCCCTCTCCTGGCTTCCGATCAAATCCCGCATCTCACACTCCAATCTTCTCTTCACTTTTAAAGCTTTACATTCTTCTGCCCCTCCTTACATCTAAGCCCATATTTCTTGTTATGCACCATCCAGACTCTTGCGTTCTTCTCAAGGATGTCTTCGTTCTACCCCCTTTGTATCTAAAGCCCTCTCCCGCCTTAAACCCTTTTCACTGACTGCCCCACACCTCTGGAATGCCCTTCCCCTCAGTACTCGACTAGCACCCTCTCTATCCACCTTTAAGACCCACCTTAAGACACACTTGCTTAAAGAAGCATATGAATAGCACTGTGGATATTCTGAACACATGATACATAAAGCTTGGCCCCCTGCAGATGCACTTACCAGAACTCCCTCCTACTGTCTCTGTACGTTCTCCCTACCTACCAATTAGACTGTAAGCTCATCGGAGCAGGGACTCCTCTTCCTTAATGTTACTTTTATGTCTAAAGCACTTATTCCCATGATCTGTTATTTATATTATCTGTTATTTATTTGATTACCACATGTATTACTACTGTGAAGCGCTATATACATTAATGGCGCTATATAAATAAAGACATACTATACAATACAATCATATGACCCTGATGCCAAAAAGTCTATGGCACTTAATAGGAATAGATGCAGTATGTTATCCCTGATTGGGTTAGTGGATGAAATATAGGTTATCGTTAGATAGATTTCTTACCAAAAATACAGAAGCAATTTAAAAAACCTAAAGTCAACTATTTTTCATTTAAAAAAAGGACATCTGTCATCCTGTATAGTGCGTTAAAAAAAATCCCACTACTTTTAATAGGATTTTTTTTCTTTCATAAATATAGTGGGTTTTTTTTGTACCAGTCTTGCAGCTGGGAAACGTTTATATACAATTGCCATAGATTTCACAGATTGAACATACACCACTGTATCACTGAACCTTTAAAGGGTTTGTAGACAGACGTTCACAGAGGTACACAATTGGAGACTTTATAAGATGAAATTATAATAGGCTTTATTGTGCCTTTTCCTTTTCATCAGGAAATCATCTAAACACAGGGGGGGAACAAAGCTTCCATTCACTTGGGAGTATCTCCAGTGGAAATACCATGCAATTAATTCACAACTCCATAAGTCAAGCATGTCTCGCAGCCCCAAAACATATAGCATGAAATAAGCAGATATAAGCAGTCTCTTAATAATGAAAGTCTTATCTGTTTCTTGCTGTAGAGTAAGCTTCTCTGCTCTCCTGGAACCGCACCCGTGCGTGCACAGAAAATATCAGCATCCAGGTTTAGAAGTCTTATTTGGTGTCTTGCAATCAGCTATGCTGGGCAGAGCTCAAGACCGGTCAGCTCCAGAGATGTGTGTTCTCTTGGTCAGACTCTCCTGGGAGTCTCAAGAACACTACTCTGTCTCTCCAAAGGTCAGCTCTCAGTCAGAGCTAAGGAGTCCCTTCCTGTCTCAACAGACAGGCTTTTGTAAGCAATCAGGCAGGTGGTGTTTATTAATTGACTACCAGCAGTTAACCACCACACTGCCAGATTAAAGGCACATTACTTGAACAGGGATTACTCCCCTGTTACAGGGTTCGTACAGTGTGATCAGGAGTCAAATGTCAAGTTTTTACGTTTGTGATGATTTGCTTACCAACGTTAGTAAACCAGATGGTTTGTCACTGAATATCCCTCAATACATTTATTCCAGGAAGGTTTCCCTGATGGAGGGGACAACCTTATACATTTCATAGACAGAAAAAAAAAGAACATCTGTTAAAAGTAATTAAGTAGACCTTACTGGGGTCTCTTTCTTTGCTAAATATGAATCTAGATGTAATCAATTTGAGGAAATGTCCAAGAAAAGTAACGTGGAAGTAATAACATTTGTTAAACAGTAAGGGGCATTTGTCTTTTGAAGTGAACCCTTTCGAAAACATTTAAAAGTACTTACAAATCCTGCCTCCAAGTCCCAGCACCAACAGTAGTTCATAAACCTGACAAAGCAGGCACGGAGGAAATCCCCAACCAGTATGGTGACATATGTCACAAGTATGTCTGACACCGTCAACCTAACAAACTCCTACAATTAATAGAAGAGATTTTTATTAGACACAGCAGTTGTGGAATGCATAAGAACTTCACACGCCCTGGTATTACCTACTAAACTACATACAGCTCAACCCCCTTATAACGCGGTGCTTGGGGTCCAAAGAATCACATCGCGTTATAAGTGGATCGCGTTAGAAATCCTGTACAATTGTATGCATTGCACAATAAAGTATTTAAGACACCAATAATTGTGTTGTAAAGTATTCATAAATACAAAAATTGGGAGCCGCGCATGCATCGCGTTATAAGCGGATTCGCGTGGTAACGGATCGCGTTATAACGGGGTTGAGCTGTATTATACTGTAGGTGCAATCACTTTTTGAAAAGCACACGAAGGAGACATGATTACCGAGCATTCAAAACAAATTATTCAGCAACAAGTTTTTTTCTCTTTGTGAAACACATATTAGCAGCAACGTTTCTGTCTCTTGAATATTGCAGCTTAAAAAGGAAAAGGAAAAATCGCTGCACAGGGCGTAAAACATTTTGTTGAATGGTTGTAACATTAGCATAAACTGTTTGTCAAAATACAGAGTTTGAAAACGTAAACAGTGAAACATAGAACATGGAGACATGTTGTTATGATTAAGGAATTGGCAACTCAAGTGGAAAGGCCTCTTTTGTTATGAAGCTACTGTATCTTGTAACTTTGGGAAAGTCATAAATTGATTAGATAAGCTCTCCAGTGAAGAAATGTATCATTATTGTATTATCCTAGTTCGTACTGTACTGTGCGCACTGCCAGCAATATAGTAAAAAAACATTTTAGATCACTATATAGTGCATTACAGTATATATGTACAAGTTTATATCAGGCATCATTAAAATAGCCACCCTTCTTCATATAGCACCCTCATCATGGTAGTCCGACCTAAGACTTAGGCCCTTGTTCTATAAACTGTGATATCGCCGATCCATGCGGAAAGCATCCGATAGTCCCGGATCTGCACAATTGCAGTTTATATAGTGAGGACCGTAGTTTGTTTATACAGCGACTATATTGTTATTGTAAGAGATCCAGTTCAGTGATACTACAATATAATAATATGTATGAAGATAAAATGTCAAGAGGTACAGTATGATATGGTCTGATTTGCAATGGATATTTATTTTCATACATATTATATCACATATGATATTCTAATATTGAAATTGGTTTTCTGATAGATTCAGTTGCATTGGGATAGTATTTAGTTATATTGGGAGTGCAGCTGTGCTCAGTTCTCTGTAGTGAAGCCCTGTGGGTGACATTTGAGTGACTATAGATAACTGTGGTTAGAGCTGATGAAACTGGAAGAGGCTATGGCATTAGGATGGAGCTTTCCAGAAGACATGCCACATTAGGTTATTCTCTGTATGGAGGCATGGGCAGTTCCTTATCAGATGACATCAGTTTGGCTGTAGGACCTTATCTGGTAATAGAAAAAGTGATAGCAAAAGTTGACTAAGGGATATTAACTGGATCTAGCAGGGAGTAGCTAGGGAGGGAGAAAGAGAAAGCAGAAGGATTACACCAGCTAGAGGATAGTGGGATTGCACCATAAAGATGTGAGAGGTATAACACCAAGATGAAGGAGAGAAGCTTCAACATCACGATACTAAGATCAAATACAAGGTTTCCACTCAGAAACAGAAAACTATGCAACCATTTTTAAGAATATCCTAACTTATTTGGAACGTCACCACCATTTTGTACTATTTTTGTATGTGAGTATTTATCTTGAAAATAAAAAAATATTTTTATATGATGAGACCAGAATGCTGAGTACTGTGGTGCATGGTTAATCGAAGAAAGAGAAATAAAGAAATTTTACAGTAATAAAGAAATCATTGAGAATGTTCTTACAACTCCAACATTGGTCTCCCAGCAGGGACCTCGAGGCACATCAGCTGGGTGTAGAGGGGGTGGTGTAGTGTCACTTCCATTTATCGCGGTGGAAGAGTTGTAGTAGTTGTATAGTGTCCAGTAGGTAACATTCTTTACTGACTCCTCTTGGCTTAGCTAGGTAAAGTAAAAAAAGGAATTTTACTCTACACGCAACAGGTTATAATATTGTTTTAAGAGGGAGAAAAATTTATACCTTCGTCTCTCATAAAGCATAAAGGGATCTCAGGGAGAGATTCAATAAGATCCATTGCATGTTCAGACATTACCGGCCTTTCAAGTCAATGGCAGTTAATCCCGGATCATGTGCTTTACCCCAAAATGGACCTTAGTGAATCTCCCCCTCAGTGAGATATCGTATTACTGTATGTACCTGCTTGCCTCTTGTTCATTGCTTAAGGCTGCATTGCCTGAGCCTACTGTCCCTTCCTGCCCGAAACCTTTCCCAATAGCTGCTTCCTACCTCTAAAACCCTCTTTTCAACCACTATCCACCAAGAACCTTGGCTCACTATCTTTAAGAGTTGTCACCTTCCCAACAAAGCATCTCAGCAGCTCAAAAACACAATAACGATACTCTCTAGAGATGCAATTTCCTTCTTAGCCATGCTCTGTGATCCGATGTGTCCTACTGTTTCTGGGAGTCTCCTAAAACACTGCATAGATTGTAGGCTATTGTCTGTAATGTTTTTTATATTTGATGCACATACAGTATCCCGGTTGTGTATTATATCATATTTACTATCTATGTATGGCACTGTGCACACAGTGGAACTACAGTACACAGATAGACAACTCAATATACATACGTACATAAAACAATTACAGAATGGCCCAGACACAAACTTCTTTGTTTTTCACCTTCTCGTTGACATCATCCATCAAGGCAAGTAAGAATGTATAGAGATTGCCGAGGAACAGAGCAAAAATCCGCCCCAGCTGCCACTTCAATGCCACACGGGGATGATAATCTTCCATGTTACCAATTGTTTCAAACAGTGGAGGGCAAAACATTCCCAGCAAGGACATTACAATCTCAACCTGCAAAATGACCAGAGGAGAAGTGTACTCTTAGAAACCAATGAAAGTCTTCCCGGCGATTTACTAGTGGCTCTGTAACGCAATGGAGAACATATATTTTTGCCTAACTATCCCTATTGTATAATATACAGTACTGCATTAAAGCAGCAAATGATTTCCATGTTTACTAGCAGTGGTTGAAGTATGATAGTATAGGGGTGGGCAGAGGAGGACGGAGTACTACTTTTTTATTTACCGGTCCACAGTACCACTTTTTATTTAAAGAAAAAATATATTTATGTTTGGGTGCCTCTCTCCCTTTCTGCTTTTAGAGCACAAATACTGTAAAAATATAATTTTAATGTGGTCGGAAAAGCCCTTTTCTGATATTTAATAATTTTAGAAAGTTGTGTTGTCAGATACATTACCCATTAAAAAAACTATTACAAAGGGCACATTAACCATTGCTAGCAACATCACATCTTACACATGTAATCCTTACGTATTTTACAGGTTAATACATATGTCTTTCCTAAACTTGTTTTTCCCATTAGTGTGTATGACACAATTCCAGTTTAGTCTGTATTATACCATTGCTAACATAGATATCCAGAGCCTGATGTTACTGTAATTAAAATAGACTTCCCACAAGATCAACATCTGAATCCAAGGTTCAACAAAAGCAGCACAGGTAATGACAATATGACTCTTATGGTTCACAATCCATTGGGGCAACATTGTGCAAAATCCAAATGTTATATTTAGTTACAGTATATTAATCCAGATAAGGGTAAGCAAAAAAACCTGTGAAACATTTGTCCATTCTGTGTCTTAAGGGAAAAATACCCTTCCTGGCTGGTTTCTCCCTGGATCAACATGTCTCTTATGTTTGATTTACAGTATATCTGACATATCCAGCTATACCTTTCCTTTCTAAAAAGATGCCCAATATAATCTTAATGGTATCTACAGTATCTGTCATCAGTGTCCATAGGTTGTAAATGCCATTATTCGCTGTCCTTACTGCAACATTCTTTCCTGTGCTGCTGGTAAAATATCCATTTACTCTAATCTCAAGGACTAACCCTGTGTAATTTGTACGGTCCTTAGGAGGTTCCCTTGAAAGTTACTGTACTTGTATATATTTTGAATATATTTGTAAAGTACCTGCCTTTAAAGGCATGTTTTTTTTTTCATGTTTTGTTTGTTTGTTTAATCAAACACTAAAGATAACAACCCCCCCCCCCCCCCCAGATTTGGTATTCACATTTGAAAAGAATTTTAACTTTGAATACGTTTCCTACAGGAAGATCCCCAGTTGCCTGACACAATTAAATGCCATTGGGGTACTTTATAAATCTTCAGTGGAAGACACAGGCTTATGTGTCAAACTGAATGGGACTGCCAGGGACCCCTGCTGTGTTAATCCTATGGGTCATTAATCAATGCAGAAATGCCTTAAACTTGTCTTAAACTAGTACACCCAGCACATACCCAGAATGTAACCGGGCTAGTTTAAGGCAAGCTTTAGAATACTCGTGGTCTCGTCTGTATAATCCAGGGTCGAAAGAAGGTACCAGAAGGAAGTCACATTGAATTTATACTGGGTAATGGAAATTTTTGACTGGTTTGCAATCTCAGGCGAAAGTTACGCACATCTCTAGTCATTAGTAAGATTTCAATCATTATAAGTAACATCTACCGTGCTATTTATCGGTAACCAACAACTCAAACTCTTACGAGCTTCTAATAAAAAGTGATAATAAGAGTCATACATTTATTGCAAAAGGAACCTAGAGAATTATTAACATTAATTTCATGAATTCTAATTAACTTAAGAATGCTGACAACAAGCTACAACTTACTATTGCTATCTTGGGTTGCATTAGTTAAAACACTATCAAGTGGGGGACGTCTCACAAGTAAAAACATATTCAGATTACAGTAAATTGAACCACTCTCAATGATGGAAGTATTCCTCTTCGTCTGTTTATCCAACAGTTTTGATAGCCATTTTGGTCATGGAAACAACAACTAGATTATTTTGCAGATATTTAAATGGACCAACATAAAAGTCCTTCATAGCTTGTACAGTATGATTTAAAGATTTTGCAGAGACTTTCCACTCCCCAGACGTCTATTGTTTAATCTAGATATACTGTAGTGTGAAAACAAGGTGTAAACATTCACAGTTTAAGCATGACTGAGGGAATCAGAAATGCACAATACCTCATTTCTTTCATACCATCCAACATTCTGCATTTTTGAAAATGTCTGTGAGCGTTTCACTACAAAATAAATGAGATAGCCACTCCCGCACAAGCAGCATATTATCATTACGTTGGCGAGTACCCGAAGGAATCTAATGAGATGGATATTTTCATCTTTGTTGCTTTCTTGTTCATCTACAATAGATTCCTGTACAAGAGAAATTAGGAGAGACAAAGCCATTATCTTGTGTCATCCTGTGTCTAAGCAAAATTTAAATAAATTAGATTGTTCCATAAGTGTATATCCTTTGAACAAGATCTTTGGTGAAATGAAATTACCATAAAAGTCTAATATTTGCTATAAGAATACAGTTGCTTTAGTACAGCATTGTACAAATAGTTGGGGGCTTCTGGAATAAAATAGACATTTCTCTATCAAGAAGGGACTTGGAATTGATTTTGGTACGAAAACACAATTTGAGACAATAATACCAAAGAAACTGAACACGCCTTTGCTAAATTAGGCAATTTGACATAAATTACGTAAATTACAGATGCAACTGCTGGTTTTGAGTCAGCGTGTGAGGAAAATTCACAAGCATCTCGCAAACGCTCTGCAGCATAGTCCAGAGACACTGTAATGGCCCACATCGGGGGTCTCTGCTTTGGAATGGGACTCCCAGCCTGGTAGGATTCACACTGCAGGGACCCCCACAGTGTTAATCTGATGGGCCATTATAGCATCTATGGGCTATTCTGAGGATTTCCCCAACATGGTCATAGAATCACCTCAGAATCTGGGCCAAAACCGACAGTTGCATCTGTAAATTATTTGTATAATTGTATCCTCCTCTGGTTTAAAAAAAAAAAAAAAACAATCTCTTATGTTTGTCATCCAATATAACTAATTATTAAAAAAAAGAGAGAAGTATCACTGAGGTGTTTTGCTCTGAAAGCTGTAACAATAATGTGCTACTCTTAGTAATATAATGTTACTTATCAGCTGTAGCATTTCACAGACGGCAGCACAAAGTTGGTAAGCGGACATTTCGTTGGGCACACAATAAGTATTTTCACAGATTTATAACAGGAGCACCAAACGATTGCCAGCTTAGGTAAGAATTTAAAATTATACGTTGTGACATGCTTTACATATAAAATATAAGGGGGGGGGGAAAGGGGGAATGTGGTATTGCTGCTTTTTAGGGGAAACTTGGAAACCCTTTTTGGCAACTGAGGCTTTGTCTGAAATTCACTTCATCCTGATTTACAGTATCTTTAAAAGAAGTTCCTTATAATGTTGGTTGATCAAATACAAAACCACAAAAAACCTTGACACAAAAGAGATATTGTCAGGAATCCACTCCTGGGTTTGGCTGGAGCCCATCCATCCGGAGCTTTGCAGGTTCCAGACAAACTATTCCTTGCTTCTGCAATCACCTGCCCCTTGCTGCCTCCTGTGCAGCTCTGGCCTGATTGGCCTCCTGTGCTATTTAGTTACTGCCCTGCCCTCAGGAAATTGCTGGACATAGACTTTGAAATCCATGTTGCATGTAACTGTGCTTGTCACAGACTCTCTGTTTGGCCTGCTAGGCCTCCTGGTGCCTTGTATCCTGCTCCTAGTCCCCTGCTGCCCAAGGGCTTCTTGCATTGTAACTTCGGCGCTGCTTCCTTGTTCCTGACAGACTTCGCCTCCGCCCCACGGAGGCGGCTACGCTGGTTTCCCCAGTGTTTCCTGTGACGTGTCTGCACCTCTGGTTGCTGCTTCCTCCAAGTGGAGTTTGCTCCTGTCCGGAAGTCCCTGTACTGAAGTTTCTGGTTCCTGTGACTCCTGGCCTTTTCCTGACGCACTGCAGCACCTTCGCTGAAGCTTCTCGGCTGCAGTGGCTTCTCTCAAGGTTCTAGCCTCCTAGGCTGGAATACCTTCACCCAAGATTTCCTGTTGATGACCTCGGCTTGTTTCCTCGACCACCGCTCCTTTGCCGCCTCCCTTGACCCCTGCCTGGATAACGTTAACCCTGCTTTCTCCAATCCTGACCTGGCTATGTCTGACCATGGAACCGCACTCCGGACCTGGCTCCGTGGCCGAAGGTCTGTGCTTATACATCCCCACCTCAGCCCCGCGGTCGGGTACCAGTTTGTGGCAAGCACGTACGTTACAGATATATAGAGACTCAAAAGAACAACCATGTAATATAAAATATACAATAAATGACATGAACAGTGTACTGTGTTAATAAATGTAAATATAAACGTTCCCTATCATCTACAGTAAAGACAGCCTCTAAATCTGAGGAATTCTTTGAAATGTCCTCTTCTAGATAAAAATCTCCAAACATACAGTATAGGCGCAAATTGAAGAAATGGAGAAAATAGACAAAAAAAAAAAAGGAAAAAAAAAAGAGAAAACAATATAGTGTGATATCATTAATAAAAAATGAAAATTAAAAATGTGTGTGTAAGCTCTCCAAGAGCTCCTACACTGTATTTGAACTTTAAGATAGCTCGCTGGTAGACCTCTTTCAAACCCATGATGCAGTAAATCCAGAATATGGGTAATAGACAGGAAATTAGGATCTATTTGAAGACCCCAGCAGGAAAATGTCTTGCAGACGCTATAATAGACTAAAGATGTTGATTCTTTTTCTAGATTTTAACTGCAGATCTACACCTGAATCTTCCTAAGGATGTCCATTTCAGCTTCAATGCCACTAATGCCAAATATGCTGGATTTGGATGCAAGATTGGACCGCCTTAAACTCAACATGGCTAAAACAGAGCTCCTCATACTTCCTCCCAAACCTGGCCCTACTACCTCCTTCCACATTACTGTTGGAACTACGATCATTCACCCAGTAGCCCAAGCACGCTGTCTAGGGGTCACACTCGACTCCTCTCTCACATTCGCCCCTCACATTCAAAACATTTCTAAAACCTGTCGCTTTTTCCTCCGCAATATAAGGTACGCCCTTTCCTCTGTTGCACGACTGCTAAAACTCTGACTCAGGCCCTATTCTCTCCCGTCTTGATTACTATAACCTCCTGCTGTCCGGCTTTCCTGCCTCTCACCTGTCGCCCCTACAATCTATCCTAAACGCTGCTGCCAGAATCAGTCTACTCTTTCCTAGATCTGTCTCAGCATCTCCCCTCATGAAATCCCTCTTCTGGCTTCCAATCAAATTCCGCATCTCACACTCCATTCTTCTCCTCACTTTTAAAGCTTTACACTCTTCTGCCCCTCCTTACATCTCAGCCCTAATTTCTCGTTATGTACCATCCAGACTCTTGCGTTCTTCTCAAGGATGTCTTCTGTCTACCCCCTTTGTATCTAAAGCCCTCTCCCGCCTTAAACCTTTTCACTGACTGCCCCACACCACTGGAATGCCCTTCCCCTCAGTACCCGACTAGCACCCTCTCTATCCACCTTTAAGACCCAACTTAAGACACACTTGCTTAAAGAAGCATATGAATAGCACTGTGGATATTCTGAACACATGATACATAAAGCTTAGCCCCCTGCAGACGCACTTACCAGAACTCCCTCCTACTGTCTCTGTACATTCTCCCTACCTACCAATTAGACTGTAAGCTCCTCGGGGCAGGGACTTCTCTTCCTTAATGTTACTTTTATGTCTAAAGCACTTATTCCCATGATCTGTTATTTATATTATCTGTTATTTATTTGATTACCACGTGTATTACTGCTGTGAAGCGCTATGTACATTAATGGCGCTATATAAATAAAGACATACAATACAATACCATGTGACATAAGATCTGGGATTATTAGAAGAGGCTACTGTACTGCTTGCCTATTGCAAGATTGCTCATGCCTTGATACCAGGCTCTTCCTAGACAATTGAGCAGAATTATAATGAAACGGTACATACTTTTCTCATTTTCGTGAGCAGAGAAATTAGGAAAGGCACACCCCATCAAAAAATTCCATGAAATTGCCAATATGTGCACTTGCTCTGCGACTCGGTGATATTAAGAAAAGCCTTGGGCGTTTTGCATAAACTCTACCTGAGATGAGCTCCATCCTAAGATTATCTGATGTAAAATATTTTCCATGAGGGACGACTCTCTTGGTCTTACTTGATTTCTGGTCAGAAAATTCACATAAATATTGCTTTCCCCCCCACATATGTAGGGCCCAAATCTCTGGTATTCTCTGACACACTCGTGATTTTGATGGTGTCTTTCATTCTCCATTGACTTTTGGTTCCTTTTTGGTGGTTGATAGAGTATATGTGACCACTGTCAAGTTGTCCGAATGAACTCTGACGGCTTTCCCCTTGATTTACTGACAGCATTTCTTTAATCCAATCTCCCTTAGTTCTAATAAATCTTTAGAGTCTGTGTCAGGGCCATCTTAACAACATTAGGGGCCCCCGGGCAAAGCAGTGCACGGGGCCCTGCCTACACTGTCGCTCCCAGCCTCCCACACGCTCACTAGCAGCAGCAGGCACCGGAAGTGCTGCACTACTAGGCTGCGAGCCGGGGTGCCGGGCGGGCATAGACCGAGCAGAGCCGGGGTTCCACTTCCGAGCGGGGGAGAGCCAGCGGAACCGGGGTGCTGGGGGGGGGGGGGGAAACGAGCATAGCAGGGGTGCCGGGCGAGGGGAGAGTGAGCCGGGGTGCCGGGCGCCGCAAGAGCGAGCCCTCCTAGCTAGACTTAGAATGGAGATTTTTAGCATTGGTGGGCACGCATGGGCCAGGCGCGTGGGGCCCCCCTATGCTGTGGGCCCCCCGGGCAACTGCCCAGCGTGCCCATACGTTAAGACGGCCCTGGTCTGTGTTCCATATTGAGAGGAATTGAAGCTAAATACAACGGGAATGGAGATAGGCCCATGTAGCTACCTCTATTGTTGAAGCAGCATCCTTAATGCACATTTGAGCTGTAGGATTTTTGCAGTCTAAGAGATTTTTATATCGGTAAACACTTTTTCCTGAGGGAAAAATACTTCACCCGCTACAGTGTCTACAGTTATAAGCATGTCAAGACAGTTTAAGTACCAGAACCTTTGTGGATGTTTTTAGAGCCGTATACAGTCCAAAAGGATGAGAAGTGAACTGAAAGTGACTGCTTGGTAACATTGAACATTATGAACTTCTGATGTGGAGAGAGGCATACTTGTTTAAGTCGAGGGATAATAAAAATCTCCTGGCTGTACTTTAGCGACTCCGTTTGAAATGATCTTACTCAGAGAAAACAATTTACTCTTCAGAAAACTACTGTAGGCCAGACCAGAATCCACTTGTTGCTCTTTTCACAAGGAATATACTAGAGACTGTAGTAATGCTAAGGGGTATTGGCCCTGAAGACTGTTGAGGATGGTAACATGGATAGTGAAAGTGGTTTTCTTGAGTCATTTTCTGCTTGCGTGCCCCCAAAGGGATAGTATCCATTTGATGTATATTGTGTAACACAGTCCCCCCCCCCCCAATCGCAGATAGGGACAGATAGGGACATGTGTGGGAATATATCTGTATTAGGTGCTTTACCTGTTAAGGCCTGAACCTCCGCTAGTTGAGAGCCTGGTGTGTATCCTGGAACGGTAATCACATTTACAGCGCCTCCACCTGTGCAGGATTCTAGTGTGTAGAATAACCCCTGACATAGGACCCACATTTAGTAACCACAAACACCAGGTTATGGTTAAACAGTTTACTACATGCAGATAAAAACATAACAATATAACAATCACAACAATCTTAGTGTCACCCTGTAACACGAGGCCTCATAGGCCGTAACCCCACACCATATATGCAGAGTACCAAGTGTCCCAAAAGTCCCCCTCCCACTCAAGTGTGAGACAGAGCTGCCCACTAAGTTGAGATGAGGTTGGTGCACTTGGTGTATGATGGAGGTAGTACCTGCCGGGTGTGTCCACACCCGGACGGCCGACTTAACGAGGATCCATCTGCGTCCAGCGCCAAATCCTCAGTGATGACGTCTGCCTCCACTTGAGGTGGTGTCCCGCTGATTGATCCCACCATAAAGATAGTCTCTTATCTTGATGGGTAGGTCTGGTCCCAGACCACACTTGTCAGGGCCGTGCATCACTACTGCTGTGACCCTGAACTTAACAAGCTACTAATGGGGCAGGGTCCCTACCTAAGAGGCCTTTCCCTATCGCAGCCACAATCTATCCCAATGAGTCGGGGCCTACCTGCAACCTACCCTCTCTGCATCCCAGCTCCGACTAACTTCCTCTCCTCAGCGTGCGAAATGTATCCTTTCTTGCAGGGGGAATCTCCCAGCACTATTGGCTGCTGTGAGTCACCTGTGCTCCAGCCCCTGGATTTGTAGCCCCTTGTGGACATCTCTACCATTGGCGCCGCGTGCGCCTGCTCCGCTGCGCATACGCAAACTCCTAATGGCCACAGCTGCCTGCAACTGTGCATGCGCGACTTCTGGGAGTCCCTGTGCTACGAAGCGCCATACTTGCCATTCCTCACTCTCCGTAATGGCCGCCGCGTTGCTTCTGCGCATGCGCGGGCCTCCGTGAATGCGCGAGTACACCAAAGATGGCGGTGCCCTGCAGAGGGAGCCGTCAGCCAGCCCGTCGCCACCCGCAACTACCCTTACTGTGAAGGAGGCAAGAGAGGGGGAGACGGAGGACCGGGGAACCAGAGGGGACCTGGCTACATCTGTAATGCATATTTTGGTGATGTTTCTTAAGCTAGGTCCCCGGTGGTGACGGCGGTGCACGCTGCACACCAATCACTCACCTCGGTAGTGGCAGGCCCCAGTGTCTCCTTGCGTGTTGGCTCACACGGTGCTGTGGCGCGTCAGCCAGCAGGGGATACAACATGCTTGTGTTCCCGTGCGACGACGTGGTCACGTGGTGCGCCGGGAGCCAATACAAGGGTAGATCACTTTGACCAATGGGAGCGCAGCTGCTGTTGACCAATGGCAGAGTAGCTTTTTCAAATCCATAAGAGGGAAAAAAATGTGTTTGTATTATGCCACTGTAACGTTTCCTGCTCCTGTTTGCAAAGCTGTGTGGGTGCAATTCCTATGCACATCTCCTTATTGCTTCCCCCCTCCAAATAGTTGGGGACCTTTTCCTACCATAAATAGAGGAAGCAATGTATGGGATTCCCCCCCCCCCCCCCCCATTTTGGCCACGCCCCCACACACCTCTGATCGCTCCCTACCGACCGCAGATCGCGGGTTTAAGCTGTGCACGCGCCACCAGGACGCCAGACGCGCATGCAGCAGCCTCCACCGGGGACTTAGCCTTATGTTTTATTTTTGTTGTTTCAATAGCCTACAACTCTATTAACCCGCTCTGGCATACAAGTCATTCCCATAGATATGAGGTTATTAGGTGTGTTGGGGATTGTGTGATTAGGTGATAGGAGTAGGGGCCCTGAGGAAGGTTGTTAGGCCCTGATGGTATAGGGAGGTGGAAGTTAACCCCTTGTGTGCCAAAGGGTATAGTAAGGCATTGCCAAGCAATGGTGGTAGCCCGATACCCCCAGATATTGGTATTCAGTGAATAGCATGGGAGTAAGTAATGCGGTGGTAATTACTCAGTTACTCACGCTGCATTAAAAATATCACATACATATTGCCGCTGTAAAATTCCCATTATCGCTGCTTTACTACTCACAATATGGCTATATTGAATAGATTGATAAACAAAATTCCCGTTAAACACCTATAACGCCAATCTATGCCTATGTGTTAATCAATTAATTAATCATCAACATTAGGGGAACATTTTATGTTATTACCTATTCATATAATAAAGCATACTGTGTAGATAGATTCATATCAGGTTTTACCTTAAAGGTAGTGGTTATTGATGCAAATTTGTTATCAGCTGTTTCAGGATTTCCAATCAGATAGTCCCAGCTAGTGAACATTTTAAAGCTGAAATTGTATTCCCCATCATCTCCATCACCTGTGCTTTCTTTAGCATTGCTAGCCATTCTGAAAGCAAAGAAAGACAAAGTTATTTGAAGACAGAAACAAAATACTACTTTTTACAAAGATACTAATCGGCTGCAACAGACCCTACACTGCACCCAGCCTAGAGAATAAGCGGGATTTCGCAGTGGATACATCACAATGGACCACATCCAAGTTATACAAGAAATGATTTCCCGAAGTAATGAATTCTATTCAAATAATAAAGCGTCAATGATGACTTTGCACAATTACAGTTCATGTATTAGTCCTGGAGAAGTATACTTGTTTTAAGTTACACGGCTACTCGGGGATTTAAAAAACAATCAATAATTCATCAAAAGAAATTATGCTCAAATCAGTGTTAGTACTTAAAATCCGATGAACTAAACACCACTCCATAATTGTACTGTATATGAATATAAATTATATTAATAAGTATCAAAGAAGTATAAATATCATCTATATTTATAGATGGGCAAAGAAGAAGATGAATAATGTATGTACTGTATGTACAGTATATCTTTATGTGTATAGTGCAAATCATGTAAAAATGGCAAAAAAAGTTAGTGAACCCCTGAGGATTTTCACATATTTCACAAATTTTAAACCGAAAATGTTATAAAATCTTAATTTTTGATCATTTATTTTTTCCACAAATAATTCAACATTCAATAACTATTTGTGAAAAAGTATGTGAACCTTTAGATTCAGTACCTGGTGGCACCCCCTTGAGCAGCAATGACTTCAATTAAGCAATCCTGTAACTTCTGGTCAGTCTCTCACATCGGTTTTGAGGAATCTTGGCTCATTCCTCCTTACAGAACTGCTTCAACTCATGACCCACTTTCGTGTCAGCTTCAGCTCACGGACGGATGGCCTGACATTCTCCTCTAGAATATTCTGATACAATGCAGAATTCATGGTTCTGTCAATGATGGCAAGCAGTCAAGGTCCTGAGGTGGCAAAGTAGCCCCAAACCATCACACTCCCACCACCATGCTTGACAGTTGTATTGAGTTTATTCTGTTCAAACACAGTGTTTGGTTTTCTCCAAACATAAAATTTCTCATTGAGGTCCAAAAGTTCTACCCTTGACTTGTCTGTCCAGAGAACATTGTTCCAGAGGTCTTGTGGATCATATATTTGCTCTTTGGCGAACTTCAGATGTGAAGCAATGTTCTTTTTTAGAGATATCCACAAAAATATATTTTTAGAGAGCAGTGTTTTCCTCCTGGCTATCCTTCCATGCACACCATTGTTGTTCAGTCTTTTTCTAATAGTTTATTCATGAACACTCACATTAACCAAGGCGAGTGTGGTCTGCAGATTCTTGGATATTACTTTGGGGTTATTTGTGACTTTCTGGATGATTTGCCGATTTGTTCATGGAGAGATTTTGGTAGGACAACCGCTCCTGGGTAAGTGACTATGATCTTGAACTTTCTCCATTTGTAGACTTTCTGTCTGACAATGGATTGGTGGAGTCCCAAATCCTTAGAGATGGTTTTGAAGATGACCCTTTCTAGACTGTTGAGCATCAATAACTGCTTGTCTGAGGTCCTCTTAGATATCTTTTGATTGTGGCATGACGTGTTTCCACACCCCTGTATGGTGAAGACCAAACTCACAAAGTCTCTGATCTTTATATAGGCTGTGGCCTCCCAAACTCACATCTGAAAATCTAACTAATTATTTAAACACCTGATTCTAATTATCCGCTTTAATTTAGCTGATAAAACCATGGTTTCACTTATTTTTGCACATACCAGACTCTTAATTACTTGTTTTTTGTTTAATGCATTCATAATTTTGTTTCAAAAGACATGGAATTGGTTAATATAAACCCTATTTTCTATTTAAGAAAATACTAGGTTTGAAGTTTATAATAAAAAAACTATGGAATTTCCATAATTATCATTGGACTTCACAAACTTTTTCTCTCCACTGTATTCCAGCACCGAAGGTTTCTTATGGTATAACACTGCTTTGTATGGCCCACTGTCTTGATCCTTTATAAGATTATAAGTACTAACTCAAATCACCAGGTCATATCATGATATTCTTATCAAACTTCAACAAAATAGATATCCCTTTGAGATGCTAATAGACAGTGACAGTGGTGCTTCCCAGCAGCTGTTTTTGCTCACACTACTAGCTAGAAAAGCAGTTGTTTTGGGTTCTAGTCTTGTTGGATCTAACACCAGTACACCATTCCAGTCACTAGGTGCCTTAGGTTTGTCAACTCAATATAGTTGTTATGGACATCCTTAAGATCCGAAGTGTGGGATGTGACTCATTTAAAAATACTTTGCATACCTGTACCTCAAGAGTCTCTCCTTATGTTGTTTGAGGGGATATACTACTAAATGGAATGCTTCCTCATGATTCCATTCGGCACATTGTTGGAATCCGTGGAACGGATTTAAGTTGAATGCGTCTAAGGGTTTTTAAAATCCATGTAGACAAGACCAAAATACAGATTTTGAAGAATCCAGGCTGCCTTAAAATGAAGCAATCTGATGGCAGATTTCATTGCGCTGATCGGATTTGGCAGTGAAAGCTACTGTATGGTAAATCCAGCGATCAGATTCAAACAGGTTTGTCCATCTCTAACTATAACAGGAGGTGCTTGGATGCCCTAGGGTCTGTACAGAAGTGAGTAGTAATAGTAACCTTGGATTTGGTTGGGGCCCTAAATAGCGAGTTTATCAAAGATCTCATCTCAGTGGCTGGATTGCATTTTTCCTCCATCGGATTGATGCCGGAATTCTCTGGAGTTGATGCACATGAATGCCAGCTCCGGAGACCCCCTGCTCCCGCACACTAGTATTGAAATTTAAATAAAAACACTGCGATCATCTGTGAGAGCTGTGCAGGGAGAGACGTCTCTCTCTGAGCAGCACAGATTGCAAGAAAATCACAGGGGGAGAACTTAGAAAAAAGTTGAGATAAGTTTACTGCTACGCCGAGCGGTATTGGAATTTTCCTACTGTACCCTACAGTTTAAGAGGGTTTCAGATTCTTTCTGAATACCGTGATAACACAAATGACAAACTGTCGGTGGGAACATGCCAAACTGTTCGAGATGGCAGCAAAGTTATCAAAGCTACTAGAATAGACCCTATAGAGGCTGCGATATGCCTCTCATTCTCAGCCTGGGGGGGAGTGTATGTTGAGTTAAAGGATGAGTATGATGTGTGAGGGTGAATGTGAAGTGTGTAAGAAGAGTTTGGGTGAGTGTGTGGGTGTGTGCTTGTGGAGAGGAGGGTGAGCGTGCATGTGTAAGCGAAGAGGGGACGAGTGAGGTGTGAAGAGCGCAGTTGACCATGAAATGTACAAAATCCTTCAAGGTGCCCCTGCTGTAAAAAAATTAAGAACCATTGCTCTAGCAGATCACTCCAGTGGGCACCCCATACATGGTACATCTACCGCCACTTTATTAGTAAGCTCTTGTTTGTTGTGTTACATGGATAGTTAATCTTACTCACGTTCTTATGACAACCATCAGGCTGTAGCCGAATACACCAACACCGACCAGGAAATAGGACAGTGGCAGTCTAAATTGTAACCAGCCAATTGTGCGCTGGTTGTTATAGAAGCCATAAAAGAGAACAGAATATTTGGCATAACCCTGAAAAGGAAGATTTACAATAAAATGATGATCTTACATTTTCTAAAACCCTGATTTTGTAAACTGTACTTTACTTCTAGGCGTTCACACAATGAATTGCTTTTGCTGTTGCAAGTGAGAACAGTAGGTTGATATTTTAAAACAGAGTCGTTACAGAGCAACTTGAAAGGAAAACAGAGTTAGTTTCATTTGTAGGTACTTGAAGTTATAAGTGACACATGTAGCAGGACTTAATGTCTCCAGGACTTAATGTCTCTGACACTGGAGCAAGCTGCCTAACCATGACCGTAGCTGCCCTGGCACCAGAAGATTATCGCTGTGGGGGGTCTGATCCTGAAGCATGGCCCCCCTGTAGCGATGTTGAAGCAGCACTATCTACGGAGCTGCAGATTTTTGCTTTCTCAGCTGTAACTCCCAAAACAGTGAGTCCTGTTACATCTGTATTCAGGGCCGCAGATAGATGACATAGGGCACAGGACTAGCCCCTCGTGTCAGCATCGCCCCCGTGTCGGCGCTCACACACCTGTATTTATCTCCCCCCTGTCTCTCACTCTTCCCCCCATCTTCCTCACTCACTCTCCCCCTCCCTCTCTTACACCCCTTCCACTATCACTAAATTACCCTGTTCCTCACACTCATTTCCCCCTCCTCCCCTAGCCGCGCACACGCACACACACACACACACACACACACACAATTCCCTACCATACCCATACAATTCCTCCTCCCACACTGCCCACACAACCTCCCCACCCATACACACACACAATACCCCATCCCAATACAAAACTACCCTCCCAAACACAGAAACCGCTACCCCTCAAATACAGACACCGCTACCCCCAAATACAGACACCACTACCCCCCAAATACAGACACAGCTACCCCCAAAATACAGACACCGCTACCCCTCAAATACAGACACCGCTACCCCTCAAATACAGAAACCGCTACCCCCCAAATACAGACACCGCTACCCCCCAAATACAGACACAGCTTTCCCCAAAATACAGACACCGCTACCCCCAAATACAGACACCACTACCCCCCAAATACAAACATCACTACACCCTCAGATACAGACACCACTAAACCCTCCCAGATGCGAACACCCCGATGCCACCCTCAAATACAATTACCACAACCACCACAAATATAATTCCCCCCTTCACCCAAAATACAATTCCCTCTCCACAAATATCATCCCCACACACATACACTTACACCCCCAAACATACTTACTGCCCCCCAATACACTTGCCACCCCACACCTATAAATACACTTACCACCCCAACACATACATTTATCACCCCCTCAAATACACTTACCCCCCCAACAAATACACTTACCACCCCCACAAATACACGTACCCCCCACATATATACTTACCACCCACACAAATACACTTACCAACCACCACAAATATACTTACCACCTCCCCCACAAATATTCTTACCAGACCCTCAAAATACACTTACCACCCCACCCCCAGAAATACACTACCCACCCACCCACCACCAATACACTTACAACCTCCCCAACCCCACAAATACACTTGCCTCTGGTTGCTGCTTCTGGCCCCAGCTCCCGACTTTCCAGCTGCTGCTGCTGTCTTGTCCCAGCCCAGGCCTCTCTCTCCCACCAGTGCACACTGGAAGCTGAGCCTGAATTTCGGGTGCACCCATGTTGGGAAGAGGAGGCAGCAGCTGAGAAGATCTGGGAGCAAGGGCTGGCGGCAGCAACCAGAAGTCCTCCCCTGGCTCTCTTCAGCTGCTGCATCATCCCACACCAGGCCTCTCTGTCTCCAATCGGTGTGCGACGGAGTTGGGTGCACCGGGAAGTTAGGCTCAGCTTCCAGCGTGCACCAGATGGAGAAAGAGAGAAGCTCGGCGTGGGACTAGGCAGCAGCTGGGGAGAGCCAGGAGCTGGGGCGCAGCGGCACCAACCAGAGGCCCGGCCACTCGGAAGCTGGATGCAAAAGTTAAGCTCAGCCTCTGGCCAAGCCCAACTTCCAGCGCTGAATGGCCAGGCCCCCCTGTAGCCACTGGGACAGAGACACTTGTCCCGGCTCTCCCTCCCAACTCCACCCCCCTCGCCCCTCCAATCCCCCCCTCTGTCGGCGACCCTATCTGTATTCACCGGACAACTTAATTCTCAGCATCAGTTACTTTAGGTTCTTTTACTAGAGCCCAATGACACTGGTAACACCATTGTAATTGTTTCTAGATTGAAATGTAAACAAATGCTCAATAAATCAGTGACAACTTAATATATTTGCCTAACAAGTGCTGAATCCTCATTGAATAAATCAGCCCTACCTACAAGATGAAATAAAAAGTAACATACTGTAGAAGAATGTACCTCAAAATCCCAAAGCACAGAGAAATCCATGGCGGTTTTTTCTTCTTTTCTTGGTACATTCTTTCGAGGTAAACTTCCATAAGGCATTCCCATTAGTATCTGGTTTGCATATATGAAAACAAGTTAAAAACAGAACAGAATAGTTTAATTGTTTGTTCTTGTATAGTATCAATATGGTTCAATTTGATCCAAAACACAGAACATACTGTATGTAATCCCCTTTGGGATTATGATGTCCTTAAGGGGTTAAGTTTGTTGGCCCATACAGGGTATATGGGTAAAACCCTGTCCCCATCACATGGTGCTGGGATGATTCAGCAGTAGTTAAGCCCTTCCCCTTCTGCCTGGATACAGTGACGTCAGACTGGCATATATATATATAGTAGTGGGGAGAAGCTTCTGGAAGAGAGATCCCTGGAGGAGACCCAGAGGAGGGATCTCACTGTAGATAGTATGTAAGTGTTTAGTGTAAAGGTAGGATAGGCTAAGGAGCTCCATTTTATTCTTTAATAGTTACTGTAGGGAAAGTGCAGCAGTTAGATAGTGTCCTTATGAATGGTCTCTTACTACTCACTGCATTTCTATAGCGGCATTCTATGCACAAATGGGGCCCCACAGAGCACAGCCCCACAGGATAGTTGGACCTGCCACATCGGAGGTTCCATAGCTGTCCCTACTTGAGATTGCCACAAAGTGGCATGTAGTGCCCCTGAGAGGGGCACTGATCACCGACAGAGAGATTAGAAGAAGGCCCGACAGAGGCCCTAAAGAGATGAAGCTCTACCCATGCCGCCCAGAAGAGTGTTTCATTAGGCAACAAAAGGGAATAAAGCCTCAGCTCCTCCCAGTGGGCTGAGATAGGCAGCTAGGGAAGACCGGGTTTAGATAGTAAAAGAGTGAAGGTCACAATGTTCATACCAAGATCACTGTGAATGTTCATGGAACAATAAAGCTGCTGTTCGAATGAATAATATTCCTAGCACCCATCATTGCTACCTCATCACCCAGCCACACGAATCCAGCACCCTGACAAGGTAACCACCTCTGAGTAAGCCAAAATAAGAACCATTGATGTAAACTCTGTAGGAGCCGGGCAAGGAGGATTATCCATACATTTTCATCTGCGTTAATTTGCACAAGTGACATACAGTATGTTTGAAGCGTGTTTATCTTCCTTCTTACATTTGCCACAGAACTCTTAGAAGCAGAGGTTAACGCAATGTAAATGTGATTGCAAAAATGTAGCAAAGCAGCTTGTGACTCATGCAGAGTTAAAAGTTTGCACTTGTTTTTGGACCAATGCTTTCATCTGGGACACGATACAATTCCATTATTTGGGACATAGGGTTGAAGGGCAGTGAAAAAAAGAATCATATGCACTACAGGAAGATTCATACTCAGTACAGCTACAGTACGTATCTTTGTTAATCTGTTCAAAGTGAAAACGCCAGGATGATTCATTAACACATTATAGCACAGAGTGTTGTAACTGTAATTTAATGTTAAGCATTAAAAAATGTGCATGTGCACCACAAAAATCCAGGCACAGAATGCTTTGTGGCCAGACAATATAACAAAACAGTGGGGAATGCCTGCAGGATGGTGGGTTGTATGGGGAAAGTATTAGCAAGCGGGTAATATGAGGAAGGTGGTAATGTCACTTTTTATAACACTGCTAAGATTTTATCTCGAGAACTACAGTATCATCAGTTATGGACAATAAGCAACTACGGGGCCTTTTCTAGTAGGTTTGATAATGAACTCATCGAGCATTTTTAGCACTTCTCCAACGATTTAACATGTGTAGCTATTCAGAAAGCTTCGATAGCATGCCAACATTGTTCGGGAAGTGCTGCTTCCCTAGCGGTAGTGCTCCCGCCTAGACACACCGAGGGGGAGCTCCAAAAACGCACAAACTCGCATTTCTTGTTAGATCAGCCTATTCTAGTAGCTCCCGCAATCTCATCGAGGCAGCAACTAGCGAGCAACTCGCAGATCTCATCTCGCCACAACAAGGATGGCGGGATGGGTTTTGACGTATGACTTGGATGAATAAATGTATTTTGACTACATCAGATTGAAGCCGGCGGTCTCTGGAGCTGCCCCACATTGATACCAGCTCCAGAGACCCCCTGCTTCAATCCAATGTAATAAAAATACATTTACAGGCAGCTTCATTACCTTAGCGGCTAACCGCTATAGTATTGAAGCAGGGGGTCACCGGAGTTGAACTGCATTAATTTTAGCCTTGGATACCCCCTGCTTCCCAGGTTACAGCCCCCGGTATGGGATACCGGTATCCCCTTGCATTATTTAAATCTCCTGTGTCACTTGACCAGGACATTTAAACGCAGAGGAGATACCGGCACCCCATACCGGGGCCTGTAACTCGGGAAGCAGGGGGTCCCCGGACCTGAAATGAATGCGGTTCAGCTCAGAAGAACCCCTGCTTCAATACTCTGTTATTAAAATTAAATAAAAATAGTGCGATCGTCTGTAAGAGCTGTGCAGGGAGATGCAGCTCTCTTTGTGCAGCTCTTACAGACTGCGGGAATATCACAGCGGTAGGACTTAGAAAAAGGCTGAGATAAGGACACTGCTATCCCGAGCGGTACTGGCATTTTCCTACCTCCTTTTCCTTTGTGACTTGTGGTAATGCTTTCTGATTCTTTCTGAATACCGTGATAACACAAAGGTCAGACTGTGGGGTAGGTTCATGCCAAACCCTTCGATTTGGCAGTGATTTTATTGAAGCTACTAGAACAGGCCCCTAAGAGCCTTGTTCTATAGAATCCAAAGCTCGGGCACTTTACATCAATGGGGATATTTGTCTGAAATCGTCCAGAAAGGCCACTTCGGACAAGATAGAATTTACCCCTAAAACTTTAAAGTTAATTAGAAAAACCCACAGTTGGGAAAGCTCACCAAATACATAGTAATGTCAAACCTTATAGTTTCTATGGGAGAACTGTTGGGCTGCGAACTTGTCAAAGACTAGGTACCCAATGGCTGCTGCGGTGCACGCTATGGCGTGCGTGCCACACACAAGTCACAGCCCTCTATGGGGCAGGCCCCAGTCGGCGTATGTGCATGCGCCCACAAGTTGCGATGCGCGACAGCTTTGGCCAAAAGACAAGATTGGCCACGTCATGACGGC
Organism: Ascaphus truei; assembly: GCF_040206685.1. NCBI lineage: Eukaryota > Metazoa > Chordata > Amphibia > Anura > Ascaphidae > Ascaphus > Ascaphus truei. Next base: position 42,501 of record NW_027454391.1, on the reverse strand, counting down.
AGATCAGCCAATGAGGGCGAAGCAGCCGCGTGATGTCATGGCCCCGCCCCCCGCCATGCCCCCCAGTCGCGAGTGATCTGAAGTCCATCAGATCGCTCGGCTGGAGGAGGAGAGTGCCGGTAGGTGCTCCGGCGCCCGCACCGGGGCCGTAGCCTATAAGAGCAAAAGCAAAGACATTTCTACACACATCTTTCCAGATGTCCACATATATTACACTTACTGTAATGCTGTTAAAAGCCTGAAATACAAATATAGTCCACCATTGCCTGTGTTTTAGTACTATTCAGCACGCTGCATAATTTTTTTTAGAAATCATAACATATGCAAATAAATATATACAAATGATCTCTGCAGTGCTAAAACATAAATATTAAAGGTTTGTCACACATGCAACAGAAGCCTGCGAAAATGTGATATCAACAAAAGATGTGTATACTTACAAACTATACAGATTTGGATTTAAAAGTAAATACAATCATGTTGTAGTAGGTAAAAGTGAAGAATAATAACCTCCACCGTGCAAAGTACAGTAACGATAAAATATCAATGAGTATGTTTGCGTCTTCGACAGGTCTCCAAACCGGCTTCATTTAGCCCATTGACACATTTAATTGTTCCAAATACAGTAGTTCATGCAGCTTTCTTGTTACCTCAGGTAAATCATACTCTAGAAAAGATTTATTGCATTGAGAAGAAAAAAAGTGCTTACCTCTGGTATTACGACCAGTCCAAAAATTAGACCAAAAAGGACTAGATTTACACCATACATCCACCTCAGGAATATAAAGTATGATGCAACAGATGAACCAAAATGACCTAAAGGAGTAATAACAATGTAATTAGAACCATAGAAAAGGAGAATTATATTACATGAAGCCAAGGTTTGCATATAATGTATATCTAGTTTGAAAGAGTGAAATATAGAGAATACCTATGTACCTGTCAGTTAAAAGCAAATGGAACCATGCAGTGATGTACAGTATTTTACTGAGATTATTTTATCACTGAAATGCAAAAGAATTTTCCTTCAAGAAACGCAGAGGGTGTTTTATCAACTCAACGTGTTATTGCATTTTAGCTCATCTTTGCTGGAAGATTATTTCTCGACATGTTCTAGGATTTGGTTTCACATGCGCCTGGGGATGTTTGACTGTGAGTAAGAAAAACATTGAAGAAGATGACTTCAAGTTATTGATACATTTGACAAATGTTACAGTGATATGTTTGTGTGATTGGTGGTAAACAGCTATCTGGTTTCGCAAGCAAACAATATTGCACTTACAGCAAGTCCGTGTAAAGCAAGTCTTCGGGTTACAATGTTTGCCTCTGTCTTTTTCTTTTGTATCTGGTGGCTCTTATACTGAGGAGGTCTGACTATCTTGGTGGAGGAGGGCGGAGGACTACGATCGGTTCATCAGTACCTAGTACCTACCAGTAATTCTCTTTATTGTAGCTCTTTGCCCTCCTTTGTTTGTTGTTTTTTATGTATAAAGCCATGCTACGCCGTAAGCTATGGTACCTTACAGCATGGCTTAGTGAATATGGTCCTTTACAGCCCATTTAAATGAATAGGGTGCATGATGTTTTCTGGCCTGGAAGGCGTCTTAAGGAGTAACACTGCTTAGTGAATATATTTTTGGGGGCCTATTCACTTAAATAGGCTACATGGTGACTTTCAGCACTTCTTAAAAAATATGGTAAGTATGTCTCACCAATGTTTTAATACTTGTTACTAGTTTCTAAGGGGCCTATGTATGAGGTTTGGCAAAATCCTTTCTGGGTTTTCATATTCCGGTTCAGCATTTTGCTCTTGCTCGCTCTCTGTGGCTGGATCGTCCATTTTTGCTCCTGGAAACTTCCTTTAAAAGGAAAGCCCTGTTAGCGGGAAGTTGCCGAGCAAAGTTCCAGTTTCCTGCTCTGTTCATGCAACGCGTATATGCTTTTTGTCTCTCACGTTACCAGACCCAACTCACATATCTCGACTACCCTTGGCTTCAGCCCGCCTCGACCATTGCAAGTACCTCGACTAACCTTTGATTTCAGCCTGCCTCGAGCTCTGCATCCACACCGACTACGCAACTCTGCTGCCAGCCCTGACCAGCTTACGACTCACTACTCTATCAGGACTCTGTCCCTCGGCTCAGGTAGGTTCTTTCACCTTCCTACCTCAGCCCTGCGGGTCCGTTTCCTGCTTGAGACACTATGCTTCATAAACCAACTCGCTGGTCCTGTTACGTCACCATTTTTTTCAGCGTTGTTATCACGGTATTTAGAAAGCTCTGATGACCTGCGATAGCAAAACTGGCAAGGAGCCAGCAATTTGATGTTCGCCTCTCTCACAAGGGCTCCCCCGGCGATCTGCAGCGATCTGGCCCATCTGCATAGAGAGCTGCACAGAGAGAGGGCCGCCTCTCCCTGCACATATCTCACCAGTGATTGCAGGCTTTTAATAACATTTTTAATACTAGTGTAGGTGAGCAGGGGGTCTCCAGAGCAGAACTGCATTGATTTGAGGTCCGGGGACCCCCTGCTTCCCGAGATACAGGCCCCGTTATGGGGTGCCGGTATCTCCTATGCATTTAAATGTCTCGCATCATGTGACCGTGGGATTTAAATGCATAGGAGATACCGGTACCCCATAACGGGGCCTGTATCTCGGGAAACAGGGGGTGCCCGGACCTCAAATCAACGCGGTTCTGCTCTGGAGACCCCCTGCTCATGCACACTGGTATTAAATGTTGATTAAAACAGCTTCATTACCTTAGCGGCTAGCCGCTAAGGTAAGGAAGGGGTTCAACCTCAATAGCCTGTTTATTGGGGGTATAGGGATTGGGTGAAGGGGGTAGTAGCCCCAAGGATGGATGTTTAGGCCTACCAGGTGATAGCGGGAGGGGTTAACCCCTTCATTATCTTCACGGTATTAATCGCTAAGGTAATGAAGGGCTTAACTCCACCTGCAGCCCCCCCACAAGGCCTAAACACCCAATAAGGGCCAAATACCACCTTCACCCACCCCCGCTACCCACAATAAACTGGGCACTGGTAGTTAACCCCTTCATTGTCTTGGCGGTTAACTGTTAATGTAATTAAGTGGCCTGTAAATGCATTTTTCCTGCGTCTGATTCATGCTGAATTAATGTGTATCAGCTCCCGAGACACCCGGCATCAATCCAATGCAGGAACTAAGTCCCTCTCTCGCCGTCGCTTCTGAAGCTTCTTGGCAGCTTCACGCCAACTTTTTCTGGCGATAGGAATTTGGGAGTACATAGCCATTCTAGAGCCTCGATAAGCCTTGATAAACGTATCGAGGCTACTAGAATTGTACGAGTTTCAAAACTAGCGATAAGTGGCTTATCGCCGCTCACTTGGCAATTTTTTTTTGATGGTAGAAAAAATTGGCGATTCAACCCACTTATTTGAGGCTTTCTGAATCACTGAAGGCATTTTGGGCTGATAACAGCCAAAAAGCATCGATAAGTGGGTTATGAAGACTACTAGCATAGGCCCCTAAGTATGAGGACATTTATGCTGTAGTATTGTTGATAATATTTATGAGCACCCACATTCCCTTATGATCAAGATAACAACCCTTAAGTACGTTCAGCTGGAGCAAGCCCTTGCAACACCATTCTGCACCTTGACCAATGCAAGGCCCATTTCTTTTGAACATGTCCTACAATATCTGAAGTAGTTATCAGGAGCCTATGATTCCTATGAGTATTAAGATTGAAAGAAGATGACTTAATGGACTATTGTAGTTAAGTGTCTTTGTACCAAAGACAAGGGCAGAGATCACCTAATGTAACTTCCAAAAAATTCGGACATTTTGAAGTGCAGTAATAAATTATGGCAAGACAACAAATATAAATCTTATTTGAGTGGATAAATGGAGTGCTTAAACTTCATTGAAATAAATCCAGACCATTATATTTAAGGTGAATGAAAGAAAAAAGGTTTCACATATTGCTTTATATTTCTGTTTTATGTTCCCAACTTCCATGCTGAGTAAGAACATTTACATACAGTAGTTTACACATGGTGTATTGTTCTAATGAACCCTACTATCAATTACAGCTCATACTGTACAAATAAAGGCTTAGGAATCGGAGTAAATGACAGGCCATTATTGCAACTTCCATCTGAGTGTAGGTCATGAGCATTGAATCCTTTCTCAAATGTACTGTAACATATGGATTTGGTGTGAACGCCACATACTTTCCACTTCTTTAATCTTCCTTTCCCATGGTATGCATGCAGTTTTAAAATTTTCAAAGTCCCTTTTAAACTTTATCCATTTCTGAAAAACAAAATGCATTTGAAATCATTATAACTTTTGATATTTTTTTTTCACAGTGGAAGATCCAATTGGCCATTTTAGAGTTACCATATATTACTTCTATTCCCGTTACTCCCCATGGTATTTGGAAAAGTAGATAAGGGAATAAAATAGTTAATCAATAAATAGGGTAAATAGACAGATAGAAGTTAAGTATATTCTGTAGGCGGTTAGGCTAGGTACACAGAAAGTTAGGATAGAGAATTATACTCAATATATAGACATTTAGATAAGTGGAATAAGGGATATATTTATACATATATAGAAGAATAAGGGAATACTAAGATAAATACATGTTAATTAAGGCATAGTGAATGGTAACAGTAATAGATAAGAAACATTACAAGGTAGTAGGCAAAGACTTTAGCAATCGGAGGATACAGTGAGTATCGTAGTGCAAGAGAAGGAAACATCACAGCGCTATTGTTGGGCAGACACCGGAAGGAGGGGCGTTTGACATCACAGCGCTGGGGCGTGCTTCTCCCCCGTACCTCAAAAGCCCCCGCGCGTGCACACACACCATCACGTGGCCACCACCTGCACTATCATGTTTGGTTGTCTGCGCACATCTTCTTCGGCTGCCCGCCCGTGCACAGCTTCTTGGCCGCCCGCGAACTGCTTTTTCGCCTTCCGCGCACAGCGTCTGCTGGTCTGTGCACACCAGGTTTCGCGCACGCCGACTGCGCCCCCCTAAATAATCTTGCGCCCCCTCAAGGGGGCTCGCCCCTCAGTTTGCGCACTGCTTCACTATAGTACCAAATGCATCCAGACAGAACACAAATAGGTGTAGGTGGTGAGGCTGCACTTAAGTATCTCCCAATTCAGCAAGGCATAGTACACCATTTTTTTAAAGCATTAAACGTACTGGCCAGGTGAATTGGAGCAACAAAGAAACTTAGGTCTGCTCCTATTCGCACAGACTATCCATTAGATGGGAGCTCCCTAACTAAGGGGACATATTTCTAGTTGTTCATTATTACAGGGTTTGGATATGAGTAACGCCATCTTTAGCTATGACCTAACTAACGTAACATTAAATCCCTGCATTATGTATAACGGAGCTCTGTGTATATGCGTTCTTAGAGGGAACACCTCTTTTGCATATCATTAAGATTAATGTCCCTTATAGTAACGCAAGGGCTTGTTACGGCTGAAAACAGCACTTAACGCATCATTAGTGAGCTTTGAAGATCCCCGTTACCACTTAACGAGATGTTAAATGAAGTTAACATCTCGTTAAGTCAATAATGGAGCTTTGAGGATCTGCCCCCTTATGCACAACACACTTTGGCTAGATCACCTTACATATTGATTATGGGAAAGAATAGGCTGCTGGGGGTTTAGTGCTGTTAATTAATAACACCTTACATGACATTGTGTATGGTAGTGCTCTTTTACCGGACATTTTATTTACCCAACTAAAAGGAATTTGGTATAAATGAATTAATATAGTAAATTATTAGTGCACATTATTGGAATCACCTTTTCTCTCTTGTGTATGTACTGTAATTAAAACTTCTTCTTTACATAAAGGCTGATTGATTCTGTGGTGTAGTTTCCTTTATCTTCACTTCTAAAAAATAAAGTGCCACTAATATATACGTTATAACTGAGCTTTCAGATGTTATTGCTACTGGGTGGCAATAGTTAAATGTGTTTATTAAGTATTCTAATGCAATCAATGTTGTGTTATTCCCCTTCATAGATTGTTCTTCCAATCAGTCATTGCTGAATTGTCTTAAGTAACTGAGCAGAAATAACCAGCCCACATAATCGGAAGTAAAGGAAGAGCTCACGGCTGCACGGATAACGACTTCACTTCCAAATACATGTTAATTTAATGATTCAGTACAAATGAACCAATGCAGTTCTGTGAATTTACCACAATATTGATTTCTGATCGTTTACAATGTGATCACTCATGACTTTAGTGTCTTTATGCCCCTCCTTGCATATAGAATATAAACAGTGACCGTTGCAGTATTTCCTACAATACTACATTGTCAGTGGAAGAAAATACAAATAAATAGATTTCTCATTAAGCTTTTAATCCTTGAACATTTGTACTTTTTTTGTGCTCTGCATATTTAGATTAGCAACCTCTTAAAATGATTGTTTCTCACAACTCCCTCTCTAAATAATGCAATAAACATTTGTTTCCAAAGGCCGGGAGTGAAAGCGTTTATTAAAAGTCTAGGGAAAGTAATTTGTAGGTCCCACTGACAAATAATAATGTTTCAATGGGATGTGCCTTCCCCTGTGTTCTATGAGTTCCAATGCCAACCCAACATATGTGAGCCACAGCTTAGTGATAGAGATACAACAATACCCCCAAACAAACCTGAACGAATAAATGCTATCCATTGAGTTCACCTACTTACTGTATATCACAAAATTATTTATTGATTAAACTATGAATAATCTTAATTTTAAATCAAGTGAATATTATGATTTCTGCTGCAACAAGTACATTAATGCATAAGGATTTATTTGCCCAACATGACTATTCATGACTTTGACAGAACTGTACTTCAATGAAGCTTGCATGGCATAAGCACATCATAAAACATGGTGGAATATCCTTAACCATGTATGTAGTGCAAAATTGCTTACATATGTAAAGAACTGGTACGACCATTGCCAAGGCAAGTGTATGCAGCATAGGATGAGTACTGTAGGTTTGAGGAGCCATTCACACTTTAAGTCAGGTATCTGCACTCTACTGACCTTTGGAACTGTGCCCTCTTAATGAAGATATACTAATTTCTGTATAATGCAGACTGTATAAACACTCCATAACATGCCAATTAGTGTCTGTGTAAAGTGCGTTCAAGAAACACATTTTTTTTTAATATATATACACGACTTGTACATTTAGGTTCATAATCAATATACAGTACAGCAAATGAAATCACAATTGCTTTTTGGGAAGCATTTCTGGTTTCTCTGTAACAGAAATCCTTAATTTTATTCCATGAGAAAAATACCATTTTAAGTTCTTTAGAATAGGGATCCTTTTGCTAATTCCTATTTGTACCTCAGATTGAATGTAAAGAAGCCTAGTCTATTTAGAGAAAAAAAAAAGAACATACTTTTTTTTTTAAAGAGTGGCAAACTGGCATTTGTGTCACTATCTTTCTTTAAGAATTAATTTCATCACCTTCTCTAGATATAATACGTTTTCAAAATAATATTTTAACCCTCTAATAGTCCAATATATTCCCGTATTTACTCACCTTCAACATCATTATTTTGTATGCATAAAATTTCTTTCCTTTTCCCTTTCCCAATGCTCCTTCAAACTTCTCCACAAAATGCTGAGCATGCCTAGTAAAAACAAGAGGTGCAGATGCAGGATTTACATTGTGTGTACTATGGCGAAACAATATTGTTTCTGATCAGTGTACTGTTTTGAAAAGAAGATCTTTTCTTGTCAATATAAAATAAGTCCTTAACAATGATCACATCAGACATACAGTAACTGCTGAAGACAATCTCACTGCAACACAGTACTAAACATATTTATCTTCATTTTAAAAAAAAAGTATTTTTTTTTATCTTTATGGATAATGTCTGAACTTAAACTGTGGGGTCACTGTTTGCTATACCATGTCTATCTCACAATTCGAGCAGCCACTGCAGTTATTAGAGGATACAATAGTTTACAATGGTGCCTTATCCAGCTGACACTGCAACTAATTAGTCCAGCAACCTCCAACACATTGGTCTACCTGCCCCATGCACAATAAATGATAGCATCTTGATTTAATTTCTAGGACATCTGAAAAGGCTACAGGGTTTCTGTTCTTTGTCTCAGCCATACAGCAGGCTTCAGTGGTTTTACAACTCAGTGAAATCCTGATAGCTGAATTCCAATTATAGGTGTCTTTAATTAAAACAGTTAACCTGATCCATGTCTAGATATCAGCTAAAGACGCTTCTTTGGATGTCAGATCTTTGGTTACAATAGCCATCCGGAGATTTTATACTCCTCTTAAAGTGAACCACTGTATAATGCTGCATCGAGATTGTGTTCATTTTCATCATCTATTTACTATACTGTAATACAATGGGGTGTGGGGGTGTTGCAGACTAAGTTTCTTCCATAAAAAAACATGATAAAATTATTACCAATTGTTTCTAAAATATTATGTTTAATAACAATCAAGTGACAATGGTGATACCATTTACTTGGTTTACATACTGTATATACAAAATATATGTGAGTTCACTTTGAATAGAGATGTGCACTTGACCTCATGGTTTGGTTTTAGTTCTAAAATGTTTTCGTATTTTGGTTTTGCCTAAATTCATCAAACGGTTTTAGTTTTGGATTTAGGAAAACATTTGAATTTGATGGAAAAAATATATAATTTTGTACGCTGTTTTTTGCTTTCTATTTAAGTATTTATATAATTGACAATATAGTTAGCAACACATGCTAACAAATATTATGTCTTTTTCCATTATTCGGAACAGGACAAGGTAAAAGAGAGACAGGACACAGAGACCGAGTGCGTGAAGAATGGTGTTCCAAGTAAGTTAAGACAGGGGAAAGAGACTAATATTTGGAGATAGAGACAAGGCTGCTGAGAGTGGGTTCGGGCCCCCCGTGAAAAACATTGTCGGGCCCCCCAGCAGCTCTTTTCTCTCCCCGCACTTAGCTGGCCTTGCTGCTGCCCTCGTTTTCCTTCTGAACGGTCACCAACGTGGCATCACTTTGCCATCGTAACGCAATGCTGCGATGTCGCATTGCCATGGATATGTGACACTGTGTGACATCACGTTGGTGATGTTTGCAATGTCATTTGACTCTGCAGTTCAGAAGGAGAAGGAGGGCGGCAGCAAAGAGTGACAAATAATGATACAACCGATGATACATATGCAACATAGTTCTTCCAGATTGTCGAGCCCCGGTAATTTCTACTGGGCTCCCCCCCCCCCGCTTTCTCGTCGGCCCTGGGTGGAGACTACTACCATATGACAATGCAACCAAATCAAGCATTCTATGTTGGAGACGGAGTTCATAAAGGATAATGTTTCAAGTAAGACAGGAGAAGGAGACTACTAATTTGAGATTGAGACAACTGCAGTCATTCAATCAAAATCAAGTACTGTATGTTATATTACAGATGGAGTGCATGAAGGATGTATCAGAGATGGAACAGGTAGGACATATATTCTGTACAGAGCAAGCCAAGCACTGTAGCCATATGGATGGTACGTATGTACAAGTGCTGGCTTGTTTAGGCCCCACAAAATAGTAACAATAACCTGGTAGTGATATGCTATGGGCAGCAGTAGCAGCTTGGCTTGTAAGTCTCAGTCTCTCACCTAATGCATGGCACCAGTCCCAAAACACTGTTGCAGTGCTATATGTGCCTTCCTCATGTATACGCTTTTCCCAGAAGATAAAAGAAATAAAACTATGATGTCCTCGAGCCCTCCCTTCGACCCACAGTATTGGACCAATTAATCAATTCAAGTATGTTATGTTGGAGATGGAGTGTATGAAGGATGATCAATTTGTGGCCTTGAGCACTTGCTCTTTCATGCGACAAACATTGAAACATTGTCTCACTAGACCCCACTGCTGTGACAGCAGTCACTAAACACTTATGTACAATCATGTATATATCTTTTTCACAGGGAAAAAAAGGAGCATGTCCTTGGGATCTCACTCCCTTCCTCCCTTTTGTCCCAGATGAAACAGTTATACATACAGAACAAGACAAGCACAACACCGATATGCATGTTACATCTTTGGTTGGCAATGATTAATACATTAATACATATTTTTTTTAAATTAAGCAGATTTATACATCCATAAATAAAAAATAAAGTATTGATACTTTGGGTTTCTAAATAAAAACTGAGTGGAACTAAGCACATGTGAGTACCATCACACTTTGATCACTAATTTGATCAGCTGTAATGACCATTACAGCAAATGCCTACTATTTGGAACCATCAATAATACCAGAAATGGAACAGTCTAAAATAGTAGTTCTGTGGGACCATGAGGTTTTCTAAATATTTTGCCATATATTTTTAATCTAATATTTCATAAAGGCTATTAAATGATTAAATATTCTACTTTAATATTACAAATTATAGAAATTATTATTAGAAAATATGAACCCTACTACAGCAATTGTAGTTTTATGTACTGTACATAGGATACATTAGTCGCGGTTTCACAAACTCACAGTAAATGTATAAGGGTTCCTCAGAGTCACCATGCATTTGCAAAGGATTCCACAAGTTATTAACCCATTGGGTACCCCCAAGACATAGTGACTACATCATGATTCTTGCACCAAATGGACCTCATGACATATGTTGCTATGTCATGCTCCAAAGAGTGCTTTTTTCAGCTTTGATCGTGTCCTGCGTTCCCATGCATTCATGTATAGGGAAATGGAAGAGAAGGAGGACCCCTCTTTTGTTTGTAGAGTTAAGGGCTGTTGCGGTCACACTCTGGTGCGACAGCCCCTCCAGCACTCAAAGGATTAAAGATTGAAACCCATTGGTCTTAAACAGGGGTAGTCGACTTCAGTCCTCAAGGGCCACCAACAGGTGAGATTTTAAGCATGTCCCTGCTTCAGCACAGGTGGCTCAGTCAAGGCCTGAGACACTGATTTAGCTTCCTGTGCTGAAGCAGGGATATCCCTAATACCTGACCTGTTGGTGGCCCTTGAGGACTGGATGGCCACCCCTGGTCTTAAACAATGAAGACTTCGTGTTACCTTAATACTGACAGTTTTTTCTTCATACGCCAAGACTTGTTCCTTATTGTCGAAATCAGTTTCTTCTTTTCTTCTACTTGTTCCATTAGTTTTACCATTTCTTCTTCAGTTATGGACTCCTCATCAGAAGAGGAGGATGAAGGCTGAGAATTACTAACAAAAATAAAAATCATTTCCATTGCTGTTTTTTTTGTTGTCAAAATGTACATCTCAATATATTTATTACCTGGTAAAATATTTTATTTTCAAGTACATATTGGGAGGGCACAGCAGAGATATCAAACTCCTGGACCAAAATGACATCTTCATGGAGAAGTGCCGATTTTATCAGTGTGACTCCATTGAAGTCTATGGAACTACTTCTGCTGTCAAACAGTGATGCACATATAAAATCAGTGAGCAGCCAGGTTTGATTTGCATACATACACATTGCCTGTCGCTCACCATTTATAGGTACAATGTATTCTTAGAGGAAACCCCCATGGTGCATAGGGAAGTAGGTATACAAACACACACACACACATATACACACACATATTCACACACATATACACACACATATACACACACACACACACACACACACACACACACACACACACACACACACACACACACACACACACACACACACACACACACACACACATATTCCAGATATTACAAAGTAACATCCTTGAAAGAATCCCTGATTAAGCACTCTTGGGGGGCACAGATTCCAAGAAGATATCACATTCATATGCAGAGAATGAAAAATAATACAATTCAAATCAAATAACTGTAAATACAGGGAGTAAAATATATATAGTTAAAACATTGGTGGTAGATATGGCTATTATACACATTGTCTGGCTCCTCCTAAGCCAAACAACTATATGTTAAACACCGAAGGGGTTAATGTCCTTACAGATGGTCATAATGGATATAGGATATACCTATTATTGATACAAATATATTCCCCTATCAACTCGGGTATAACATAAGATACATATCACATGCTAGTAATAAAATACTATTTATTAAGGTGAATTATCCCTGCAAGGGTGTACAGTGGCGGCACACTTTATTTGAACTCGGCTCGAGCCGCAAGCCACGTGGAGTTCCGGTTTCTTCATTGTTTTCCCTCGGCGTGCCGCGCGTCATCGATGCGCGGTCACGCTTCATCGGGAGCGTGCGCGCAAGGCGCGCGTGCCCAGGGCTCCCCGAGGGAGCCCTGGGTTGCTCCTAATGTGGGGGATGGCGGTGGGGGGCTCCGGGGGACCCGGCGGACCCGGAGAGGGGAGGGGGAAGCCCCGATCGGAGGACCGATCCTCCGAGGCTCCGGCGCGGGCGCGGGAGAATGCGGCGCGCGCCCGGTATCTGTCACGGCCGAGACCGGGTAAATGTTAGAATAAACTTGGCCGCGACAGTATCTCATACAGGCAGTCCTCGGTTATCCAACGGAATCCGTTCTGGAAGTAGCGCTGGATAGTGACACCGTTGTAAAGTGAGTCCCAGGTTAATCAGTGGCGGTGAGCGTTGGATAACACATTCCGGCGTCAAAAAACGGCCCGTAGGTTTGCAATGTAAAACGTTGGATATGCCATTCATTGTAAAGTGAAACGTTGGATAACGAGGACTACCTGTAGTCAAATGCTATTGTGAGGATTCAATAGGTGACTACACAAAAAACACAGTGTATAGCAAGTATAGCAACAATGTATTTCAGTTTAACCCCTTCACAAGGTAAACAGTTGCTGAGTTAGAAAAGTATCTAAGAGTAGGGGTGATCTGCGTCTAACGGATAAGAAAGGCAGGTATAGTATATTCAAAAGCTGCACATTGATAAATTACAGAATAAACCACTATAGCTAAAAGAATAAGCATGTAAAGAAATCAGCCGACATACAACCCGTTTCTTCCGTGTTAATACACGTGTACAGCCGTCCCCACCACCGATGTCACCAGCATGACGCCATCTAAAACCGCCGGTGATCGAGCGTTTCGCGTAGATGCTACGCTTCTTCAGGGTAGGAGGAGTGATGGTGATTAGCTCCTACTAGCCATTAATACCCTGAGTAGGGGGTGTGAGCCAGTGTCTCAGGTATTCCAAGTCATCTCTATGGTGATTGGCTTAATTAAGTATGCCATTGTAACTGGAACCAATCACACCAATGATTCATTCTATTGTTCATTCTATACTATGAATGGTTACATTTTCTAGTAGGTGTATATGACATTCCTACTAATTGATTCTATATGGGGAATATATTATCCAGGTTGGTTTGCATACCTCCAGCAATCAGAGGAATAATGCACATGGATGAAAACAAAATGAAGTTTTATTATATAATCCACATCAAGGTTAAAACATTCACATCAGTGGATATACCAGAATACATTAGTTATTATTAAGGGTTATATTGTAGATATTCAGATGGTGGAACATCGACTATCCGGAACGTAATAAAGTTTGTGGGATGCAGCTGTCGATGCAGATGGATTCTAATGTACAGTATTACGTGCATGATGTACATTTAATAAAACCATATTCCAAAAAGTCTCCCACTCTTTTGGGTGGTTTATGTTCATACAATATAGCTAATAAATGGATAATAGATCGTGTCTGTAAATATACAATGTGAAGTGCTAAAGGAATATACAATGTACTAAACAAGTGAGTATATGTCTAAAAATATATATGTGTTGGTATATACAAGTGAAGTGTAGGAGTGGCAACCTTTATGGAGACCCGCCTCTAAGAGTCAAAACGGGCCATAAAAAAGTGTAAGACTCATTAAGAAATACCTGGATCCCCCAAATATATATGTGCTAATTATTAACATGATATCTATAATGATAATAATGTGAACAGTGTAAATTAAACCTCTATAATACTGAGATCGTGATCAACTCACGTGAATAGTGATACATACTTATAGTCAATAGAAAAATCAACAAATGCACATTCCTATTTAAAAAAACATATGGTTGGACAGCATCTCTGAAGATATTTGAAATGTCTCTCTGGTGTTGGTGAACCATTTCATACATACATTAGGCAGAAAGACAATTTTGTATGCAGGGAATCATGTCATATGATTAGTGCATGTTACAGCTAATGTCATATTATAATCTTTGAGTCCCCCCAAAGAATATGCTGATCAATCTTCACTAGCTGCAGGTCGCTATTGCAAATTTCTTTTAGTTTTAAGTATCATAGAATACTTACAACCTTTGCAAATGGTTTTAAGACAGCCGTTAGTCATGTATGAAGAGATCTTCACATTCCCTTGCACGATCATCCTAAATGGGATTACTTTCCAGACCTTTCTTTATTGCTTAGCTGTATATGGTAATCATCCTGATGAAGCTGCCCTGAGCGATAGCGAAACACGTGTTGGTGTACCAAGATGGCGTATAAATTGGGCTTCTTGGAGACTAACGCCCCTATTTACTAGACACCATTCTTCGGTGTATTCTAGTTTAGCGTTCTTTGGAATATTTTGAAAATATACTAAAATAGACAAGTTGAGCAGGACGTTAGTTTTTGTTTGTGTTCTGAAAAAGAAAAATCTACCTCGAGCAAGCTGTGATATCATGACAATGCAATAAATATATCGTCGGTGTGAAGGTAAAACTCATGGCAAAAACGCACTAAGGGGCCTATTCACTAAACTTTGATAAGTGACTTAACGCTTGTGAAGTGCACTTTTCAAGTGATTTTACATGTGTAGCTACTCACAAAGCTTTGATAACATGGCAACATCACTTCAAAATGGCTTTTTTTCTGAGCGTTAGCCCTCTTGCTATTTCAAGCCGTGCGGTTGTTCACAAAATGCCTGAACTCGCATTTTTTGCCAGAAACTGATATTCACAAAGCTCCGAGATGCAAATCGCGGGTTATCCACGCAAATTTCTTTCTTGCTATCTAAAAGGTGGCATCTGATGGAGTTCATTTTATTTTTACTAAATAGGCTTGAATCTGGGGGTTTCCGGAAGTGAACCACATTAATAACAGCTCCGGAGATCCCCTGCTTCAATCCTAGATAATAAAAAGAAAAATGTAAGCCAGCTTCATTACCTTAGTAGCAGAAACTGGTTTGTTGATGGTAGAGGGGTGGGTGAAGCTTGTTGTTGCCCCAGGGTGGGTGGTTGGACCTCCCAGGAAGGTTGTGGTTTACCACCGCTAAGGTAATGAAGGGGTTACCGCCTCTGCGAGACCTAACCACTGACCCCGGGGCAACTACCCCACCCCCTCTTACACCAACACAACCACACAGGAACGGCTAACAGCTCTTTTGTCCATTCAAATATACAATGCAGTGCAATAAAATAAAATACAGTACAAACTACAATACTATATAAAAAAAATAAACTAGACATTTTAGCCATTGATTGTTACTTGTTAGTAGCTATTCTGTGGATGCAATGCCTTATATATAATGTATACCCTGTTCACTTATGTAACTATGGGCCTCATGCAGTAAGGCCCGATAAAATCTTTTCACCAAGTGTGGCGGATAGGTGGGGGATCGGCCTTTTTTTGGCGATTTGCCCTCGCAGTATTCAGTAAGGGCCGAATCCTTCCGATCCCTGCCGAAGCACTGCGAAAGCAAAGCTGCCGATGAGCCTGTGCCGATACAGGCTGGCTCCCGATAAGCCTTCCGATAGGCCTTGTCTGCCAATAGATGTTTGCAGCAGAGAGAGACAAGCTGCTCTCTCAGCGCAAACATCGGCAACAAATAAAGTATTTTTAAACAACTTTTATTCATAGTGTACATGTGCAGGGGGTCTCTGGAGTTGAACCGCATTGGTTTCAGGTCGGGGGACCCCCTGCTCCCTGAGATACAGGCCCCTTTATGAGGTGCCGGTATCCCTCTGCATTTAAAGGTCCCGATCACGTGACCGCGGCATGTACACAAAGCAGAGGGATACCGGCACCCCCTAAAGGGGCCTGTATCTCGGGAAGCAGGGTGTCCCCGGACCTAAAACAAAAACGCTTCAGCTCCGGAGACCCTCTGCACATCTACACTATGAGTAAAACACACACATCAATAAAGACTCGTTCCTTACCTTACAGGGTATCTGCTACGGTAGCGAAGCAGCATTAATATTTATTTAATAATACTGTACAGTGAGCAGGGGGACCCCCGAGCTGAACCACATCACTTTGTGGACCAGGGACCCCCTGCTTCCCGAGTTACAGGCCCCGGAATGTGTCATCGGGTGGCAGTGTCGCTGCCATCTTTATAGCGTCCCATTTGCGACGTGCCTGCTATAAATATGGCGGTGACACTGTAACCGATGCCCCAAACCGGGGCCTGTAATTCGGGAAGCAGGGGGTCTCTGAGACACAAATTAATGCGGTTCAGCTCAGGGGGCCCCCTGCTTCCGCACAATATTATTAAAAATACATAAATGCTGATTCATTACCATAGCGGATAGCCGCTAAGGCAATGAAGGGGTTAAGGCAGAATAGCATGTTTATTGGGGACATTTGCCCCCAATAAACATTGCAATACACAACATACACCCCCTGTGTATGTAAGATACATAAACAACAATAAATACATTAAATACATATAGTACTCACCACCCATGTCCGGCTGCCACGATGAAGGCCATCCTCATCTTCATCCTGCTCATGCCCCATCCGCTTCTGCAAAACAGACACAATAATTAAAACATCCAATGTAATGTCCCCTAACCCCTTAATCACAATAGCGGTTATTAACCGCTATAGTCATTAAGGGGTTAACCCACCATCACCCACATACCCTCCCCCACTAACCCCCCCAACCACCCTCACCCACTACCCACAGGGGAGTCCTACCAAATACCCTTGGGGCTAATATCCCCTCCCCCAGCACATACAGTACAATAATGTGCCAAATAACTATTATCCACATAGGGATAATACATTATTTGGCCATTATTAAACACATTAAATACCTTAATAAAATAAAGAAAATTCTACTAACCTCATCAATAAGAAGGCTCCGTCGCCAGCATCATCCTTGGGGTCCGTTGCCAAAATAATAAATAGGCAATACATCTCAATTACATTAACATACCAATGAACCCCTTAATCACCTTATCGGGTACTAACCTCAAAGGTAATTAAGGGGTGAAGCCATCCTGCAATGGCAACACCACTTATGCATAACATCCTCAATGAATTAAAAAGCAATTTCCTAACCAAATCTCATTTAATCATTCAATCTGAAGGCTCAAATGCCACTTAAAACATTGCTTTTACAGTGTATACATGTAGCATAACATGTAAACTACATGTAGACGCTGCAAATCAATGTTAACCATACAGTAAGCCAACTCAAATAGCCTGACATCACAAGAACTATATTATGTCAGCAAATAAAGTCAACATCAATGAATAAACACACATGAATTACATCCCTAAACAATTAAAATACCATCCATACCAATTACACAAATAACTATAGCTATCGTAACAGAGAACAAGTTCAAAACATACTAAAAAGGACACCAACATTTACAATATACTAAAGCAAGCCTCTCCATAACCTACAGTACAGCATACAGCCCAAAACTTACATCTCTCTAATAATAAAATACATTTAACACACATCTATGCATAGCAGCATAGCCACAATCATTTACAATACAGAAAATCAAGCTTTAAAAACACTATCATTTCTTACCCTGTATGTATATATCTCTCTAGACATACATACATACAGTGGCAAGAAATGATATGCATAAAAAAAAATCAAGACATGAAAAAGCAAAAAAAAACACAGTTACTGTACATTAAATACATTTCTTTATTTAACTTACCATTACTTGTCCCCACTGACTCCCGTTGATCAGCTTACTCACGAAGGATGGCTTCACCCCTTAATTACCTTTGAGGTTAGTACCCGATAAGGTGATTAAGGGGTTCATTGGTATGTTAATGTAATTGAGATGTATTGCCTATTTATTATTTTGGCAACGGACCCCAAGGATGATGCTGGCGACGGAGCCTTCTTATTGATGAGGTTAGTAGAATTTAATTTATTTTATTAAGGTATTTAATGTGGATAATAGTTATTTGGCACATTATTGTACTGTATGTGCTGGGGGAGGGGGTATTGGCCCCATGGGTATTTGGTAGGACTCCCCTGTGGGTAGTGGGTGAGGGTGGTTGGGGGGGTTAATGGGGGAGGGTATGTAGGTGATGGTGGGTTAACCCCTTAATGACTGTAGCGGTTAATAACCGCTATGGTGATTAAGGGGTTAGGGGACATTACATTGGATGTTTTAATTATTGTGTCTGTTTTGCAGAAGCAGATGGGGCATGGGCAGGATGAAGATGAGGATGGCCTTCATCGTGGCAGCCGGACATGGGTGGTGAGTACTATATGTATTTAATGTATTGTTGTGTATGTATTTTAAATGGACAACTGCACTATTATCCATTTGTGGATAATAGTCATTGTGCCCATTACTATACTGTATGTTAGGGGGGTATAGGTGTTGTTGGGGTCATATATATATATATATATATATATATATATATATATATATATATATATATATATATTTAGTTAGTTAGTGTGGGGCTGGTGTGTGTATTTTTTATTATTGTGGGTAGTGGGGGTGGGTGAAGGGGGTATTAGCCCCGTCGGTGGTTGTTTAGGGCTTGCGAGTGGGTAGCGGGAAGCCTTAACCCCTTCATGACCGTAGCGGTATTAACCGCTACGGTCGTGAAGGGGTTATGTGCCCCCGCAACCCCCCGCAAGTCCTAAACTCACACCCAGGGCCAAATACCCCTTCACCAACCCCCACTACCCACAATAAAGATGGCACGGTGGGTTAACCCCTTCATTGCCTTAGCGGTTAGCCGCTAAGGTAATGAATTGGCCTTTAAATGCCTTTTTCCTGCCTCGGATGCATGCCGGGGGTCTCCGGTGCGGGTATCAGCTCCGGAGACCCCCGGCATCAATCACAGGCAGGAAAAAGGGCTGATTTTTTCTAAGTGTCGCCCCGGACGATGCTTCTCCTCCAGCAAGTTGCCAACTTTAGTTGGCGGGCTGGATTGGCCATAAAATCTCCAATCTGGGGTGCCGATCAGCACCGAAAAGCTGATCGGGGCTTCCTGAATTTAGCCGGGTTTAAAAAATGCCGATAAGTGGCTTATCGGCAGCCGTTTCCCGATAAGTTCTTATCGGGAGGAAAAGTTGCCGATAATTCCCATTTATCGGCACTTACTGAATCAGGAAGGAAAAAAATGGCTATAAAATGCCGAAAAAAGCCTTATCGGGGCTTACTGCAGGAGACCCTATGTATTTGTAATCATGTATTATATGTCATATTAACTCTATGCCCAGGAAATACTTCAAAACGAGAGGTAACTTTCACTGTATTACTTCCTGGTAAAACATTTTATAAATAAAAATAAAATAAATTCTTTTATTTGGTGCCATGGAAGAGGACGAGGATGAACTCCAGAATGGCCTTGATCCTGGCAGGGGTGAGTACAACTTTTATTTTCTATAGGGTTGCTGGCTAATGGTTAATTAATGGGCAAATGTGCTACTATCCAGGTCTGGATTAAAGGGCTTTTGCCCATTTTCTGTGTGTGTTGGAGGGGGGAGGGGCAGTGTTTAGGGTAGAGGGGGTGAGTAGAAGATTGCACATTGATTGCATAGGTAACTACAGTGACAAGCAATGGATAAAATGGCTAGTGTATTTTTTATAGTATTGTAATTTGTATTGTATTGTATTTTATCCCACTGTATTGTATATTTGAATGGGCAAAAGCGCTATTTGCCATATTTGGCTGATAGCACTTTTTCCCTTTTCTGTGTGGTGTTGTTGGTGGTGGAGAGGGTGGGTGTTTGGGGTAGTTGCCCAGGGGTGGGTGGTTAGGCCTCACAGGAGGGATTAACCCTTTATTAATGAAGGGGTTAACTCCTCCTGCAACCCTCTGAGGAGGCCTAACCACCCACCCAGGGCAACTATAAGCTTCACCCATCCCCTCTACCACCAACAAACTGGGTAAAGCTATTTAACCGCCTCATTACCTTAGCTATTAGATACTACGGTAATGAAGGTGTGTTTTAATATTCATTTTAATAACATAAGATTTCAGGTCCGGGGACCACCTGCACATTTAAATATCCCGGTCACGTGGGATGTGATGCGGGACATTTAAAATTGCAGGAGATACCGGGACCACCTATGGAGGAGGCCTGTACCACGGAAAGCAGGGGTCCCGGACCTGAAAGTAAAGCGGTTCAGCTCCGGAGACCCCCTGCTTCAATCCTATGTTATTAAAATTTTAATAAAAACAGTGCGATCGCCTGTAAGAGCTGTGCAGGAGAGACAGCTTCTCTATGTGCAGTTCTTGCGTATTGCAGTTGCGAAATAGAATAATAAGTTATGTTTGCTTGTGAAGCAACTCGTGTGGTATGGCATTTTTTACCAAACGGAAAACCCCCCCGATATTCTTTGCACTAATTTCATACCGTTCGAAAGGAACACGCCAAACCGATCGATGTTGCAATGAACTTATCGAAGTTTAGTGAATAGGCCCTTAAATGTACTTCCTGACTTGAAATTTCTTGCAATTTCTATTAAAAAACTCATTAAAGACACCTACGGTAATCTTCAGATGTCTTCCTTTTTTTATAAAAATACAGAATTTTCATGTCAAAAAGAACATTTAATCGCCTTTTCCTCAGTACTCAAAGAATGTAGTTAATGATGATATTTATGTTTTTGCATCTAAATCAAAGGTGGCCAACCCATGGCCCAGTGGCATTTTAGGTGGCCTGTGTGATCCTCCGGAGATCAGCCTCTTCCCTCGTCGGATGTTGAGCCCAACCTCCGTGAGGCCGCAGCTCCCCTCCGCAGCACGACTGGACAGGTGCTGTGGCCTTGTGGAAGACGCGTAAGAAGAGGCTGAGCCCCAGAGGAATCTGTGCCACTGCACCCCAAAGGTAAAAGTGTGGCCGAGGGGGTAAAATTGTGAGGAGGTAACATTGTGAGGAAGGGGTTAACACTGTCTCCAAAGGTGATTTATGTTATGATGTCTTCACATTCACCTGACAAATATTGCATTGATACATTTCTTGCTGGGAACAGCCTCAAAGCAATATACTGCATATAGAACTTAACCCTTTAATTACAAAAAGCTATGTGTCATAAAAAATAGATATACAGTATTATGGATCATATAAATGTCTGAAACACATCATAAATTATATAATGGTTTTTAGTTATTAATGTGATATGTTTGTGTGAACTGATATGGTATATTATGTATTAAGGACTGTATTATGTGTGGCTGTACAATAATGTATATACATACTGTATATAACGCAATCATTTAAATTCATATTCCAGTATTATTATAAATGAATGAAGAACACTAAAATTAATGGAAAAAGTTAATGTGTTAAAATGTAAATTTTCAATATTATAACAAGATGTGCATGAGCTTTTGGTAACGTGAGCACATGAGCAATGCGTCTTTATCGCATGCATTAATAACAAGCGATAAAGTTTGAGCAATGCGCATGTGCAGTGCATTGGAGAACGCGTCTCCGAGACATGAAAATCCCCACTAATAGCGCTGCTACTGTAGTTTTACAAAGGATGTTCTTTTTGCTTTTCATTAGCTTTGAGGATACCAGTTAAAAGGAAGAAAAATAACGTCAAGTCAAGCCAATTTTGGTAACATGCATTATTAGCGCAAAAATGACAGACATCTGTAGATCTGCTTACAAGGTTACTAACAGACCAGGAAATGGGATTACAGTATCAATTATGATTGGATCATTATCACTCTGCCGAGCTGGATTTAGTTAGAAGGTACAGTATTCTGCAATGTCCCAGAGCAACACCAGGACAAACATAATGTTGGAAATGTTGAATGCTTTTCTGAAAAGCATAAGGAATCTACATGACATTTGGGCCATCTGCTGGGTTCTCTTTTGAATATACAGTATGTCACTGAGGTGCTTTTTTAATTCCAATTGAAAATCAGTTCTGCTTGGGCCACGTAAACTCTTTATATAAGGGGCAGGGGGAGGGAAGATTGTCCGCAACAGCCTAAGAATAGGAAATAAGTGAGAATACACTACGGTGCAAAACTCTTGGGCAAATCATTTTATCTACCTGTGCCTTCCAGATGCAAATCATTTCTCTTACAGTGGTTGAAGTGACTTAAGAAATGTAGTGGTACTGTGAAGTATTAAACATTGGAGAAAATCTATTCGGACCACATTTTAGAAACATGTATAACGTACTTATGCTTAGAAAGCAGAAAGGGAGAAAGACTTCCTAAACCAAATCCATTTTCCTTTTAATAACAAGTGGGACAGTGAGTGTGTAACAAAATGTAGCGGTACTGTGGGTCTGTAAATAGAAAAGTAACTGTACTGATACTCTTTTACGCACTTCCCCTACCATCACACTTTAATCTGATATTTTACCTATTTCTATTCCTAACAAAATAGACACATTGTTCCATATTCAATATGCTGTGAAGCCATGTTTCCCGTTCAGTGAAGGTTTGTGGTCTTATTCAGTTGAATGAAACTGCAATCTTCTCCAGCACAGGGAGGATCGTTTCACAGCATATTTAATATGGACCAATGGGGAGCTTAGCCCTTTTTCTGTAAGATGGAATAAGTGCAGATGATGTGCTATCACATGTAAAGCCCCATTGACTTAAATGGAGCTTTTCCTGGGATAGCATGTCATCTACACTTATCACACCTTACAGAATGTGGGCCTTAGTATTTACACAATTAACACAAAACCTTCCACAGTACAGAATAGAGCATGTTTAGTGACACCTACAGTATGTACTCCTTCATTTTTTAAGATACCCAGAAAGAGACATAAACTGTGAATGGAATTGAGATGCCCAAAGTGACCTACTGTACACAATGGAAGGTATGTGTGATGTGCATTTAGAGGCAACCTTGGGCTTGCTCCTGATGTATTTCATGCAGATCATTAGTCAGAAGAGTTGTTCACCTCCGATGTGGTGATATTTTGTGACATAAACAAATAGAAAATCAAAGCAACAAATCCTGAAGCAGAATTTGCAACATCCCATTACAATGTGTGCAACATGTAACTACTCATATTTATACTGCCCAAGCTGCCACGAGGGGCTAAAGCAGTCGAAACGAACATGAAATATATTGCTAAACCAAGCCATGTTAATTGCCAATGTCTTTTTTTGAGCATGATACATGCTATACTATAGGACCATATTCGGTCATCAAGGGCAATGGACAGTGTTAAATGTCCTGTCCAGCCCCCTTTGATAAAGCGCCTCTACGGCGGGAAACACGTCAGAGTTTTTAAACGTTAGTGTGTTTGTCCCTTTTTTTGGCTCATATGCCTAATAAATAATTAATTTTTGCTACCAGCCCTTTTTTTTGATTTTTCCTTGTTTTGGCAGTGCTCTACTCTTTTGCTACGCCCTTGATGATGTAGATGACCGGAGACTGCTTCTTCCCTTCAGAGCTGCTGCTGACTGCACACGGAGATGGGGACAGAGACTGAGACAGCTGCGCAGCACATCTACAAGGTTAGTATCGGTTTGCTTTCTCTCCTGATGGCCAGTCAAGTGAAGATTAACACTGCGGGTGTCCCATTCAGAAGCAGGAACCCCCGCAGCAGTAATCCTCTCAGGCCGCAAATCGTATTGCTTTCGGTGCGGCGGACGGGCCATGGATTTTAGCATTTTGGTCCACGCTTACCGAAAACAGTCTTGCTACATCTGTAACCCCCAACATGATCTCAACATGATCTCTCTACTATGATCACGCCCTTCTCATTATTATATTTTTATTATATATTTTATTAATATATATAGGAAGGTAAAAACTGTATACAATATCCTGTAAAAACCTGTAAAAACCAAAAATCCTGCCTCCTCATGCCCACCTGCTGAAAAATGACCATAACACACTGAAAAATACACTGAAAAATACATTGAAAAATGGGCCACCAATCCATGTGATAATATCAACGTAACTCAATGAGGGTGAGTACAAATTTGGCAAATACTGTATAGCCTTTACTTCTTTACATCTCAACTGAGTCTTGCAATCTTCCAGTTACTGTACATACCATTTTGTGGCATCCCCACTAACACTTGTTTAACACCAGTGTCAGCAAAGGCTGCAGCTTCTACTTAGACCCGCAGCTAAATAAACAGTACCTGAGGTTCTTCTTTTTGTTTTGATCTTCTTTCTTTCTTTTTCCTGTCTTTTCACTATTCTGTTCCTCCTTTTGTCTCTTGTTGGATGTGTTTCGGCCTCTGTTTCGCTGACCAGATTTTTTGTTACTACTATCTTCTCCATTTTCCTCCTCCTCATCATCATCGTCATCATCTCTGTCTTTCAATTTAGACCTAGTTTTAGACTTTCTGTTCCCTCTGGGTGATTTGTCTTCACTAATGTCATCGTCACTGTCATTTCTCTCTGTAGATCGTGCCTCCCTTCTTCGTGGTGGCTTTCTGTCTCCTGTACTTCTTTCTGTGTTATCTTCCTCTTCCTCCCCTACAACACATAATAACATAATATGCAACATTAATTACAGAGCAAATTACAGAGCATGGCCATGTTAAATAAATAAAATACATTTTAGGACAATAATGTATTTTGATGTACCTTCCTTCTAGGCTCTCTGAATGTAACACTGCAAATAATTGTATTATTCAATCTATAATCTTTAACAGTGCTGACTGTGTACTCATTGCAAACAGGGGTATAAAGGACCAACAGAGAATTGAATACTGTGTAAATGGAAACAGTCGTCTTACAAAGTGTCACGTACGACACCCTGCTATCGCGCGACCTGCATACAGACAAGGGTTAATACTGATGCTCGCAAGCGTTCCCACTTTTCACCTCCACAAAGGTCCATCAAATGGACAATATCTCCTCTACAGGATCAAGGATTAACATACAGCTCACAAACTGCCCTACTCTTCACCTTTGCAAAGGTCCCTCAAATGAGTTATATCTCCCCTCAATCAGTCCCATTATACCACCACCACGAACAGCACACAAGTGAGCACGTGACTTAGATATGCAACCAGGGTTAATACACACGGCTACTCTAGCCACCCCAAATTTCTCCTCCTCCAAGAACCAGTGAGTTAATAGTAACCCCTACTCAATTGCAAATCATATCTATCCACTGTCACCACCAGAGGGTATGCAAATATGATAAAAGATATCAGACTAAAATATTTGTCAGGGCCCCAGGTCCCTGTTTATTATAGGAAAACTATGCACTTTAACACACCAAAATCAGTTGTAGCAAAAATGTGCCCGAATCGTAATTACCCTCCAAAGAGCATGCAATCAGTTCATTGAGAGCCCAAAGCATTACTTATTAAATGTTTTAATCTATAAAAATACAGTGCTTAGATTACAGAAAAGGTATTACAAAAAAACATACTGTTACAATATAAGGCTTCTTAAAATAAAATGCTAAACATGAAAATAAAAGAAAATCTATACTTTACCAAATGACATAGATTTTTCTCAGAGAGGTCACTGGTAAGAGACAATGAAATATCCTGTATCTGGTCTCAAAAATTCCTCTGCAGCCATCTGATTTTCAAAATCTTTTCCGAGACTTAAATACATTCTTTCTCAAGGCACCGGCATGAGCCCACCCCTTTTTACAGGATACTTTGAAGTTGCACTACCCAGCCCATGTCTATAGAACTTGATTAAAACAGTTGACACCTTGAGTGGGCTATCCATGATGGAGCCCCATCCCAAGTAAGTCCCTTTGAAATTCATTGCAGACCAAGGAAACAGTCCTGGCCAGTTTCAACCCCAGCATTTTTTATTTTTTTAAACAAGTGTAGCTCATTAACCCCTCAAGCACCAAAGGGGATTAAAGCTGCAGTTCAGGCAATATCCTGCATGTGTTTTTTTTTTTTAATAAATCAGTTCTGTAGTAAGAAAAAATACTTTTAGCATTTTCTGTTTTAAAAAAAACAACTTTGAAAGACCAATTTTCTTGTATTCTATTTTAACAAGCATGCTTGTTCCTATAGCAACGATTTACATTTCCCATATTTAAAGATGTCGCCAAATTTTGCTGATCAATAGACGGAGAACGAATTGACCGGCAGCTATGCAGTTATTTAGGTACTTAGAGATTGCCCACATGAAACTATTGAAGTAAAAAAAAAAATTGAAAAAAAAAAAAAAAGACTGAACTGCAGCTTTAAATGACCTAGTAGCTCATGATATTATCATGACACAAAGCTTATATTACAATTAGTGAAATGGGGGTCTATAGGATCACATACACATGTGCACATAGTATATGTGTGTTTGTGACTATTGGAAGCAAAGAGAGAGAGAAGTAATGTTGGTGGTCTGCACGTAAAAGGATAAAAGGATTAATTGCAATAGATGAGGCAGATTGTGATATCTCCTGTAGCAGGGCTACTGGATTCTACTGGTTTGGTAGCCTTGGCAATGGTAGAACCATGTACTGTGTTTAGTAGTTTGTGCCTCTTGCAGAACTGTTGCAGTAATGCAACAATGTTTGTGAAAGCCTAAAAAAAATCAGATTGTTATCTGTACGCTTAATATTGTCCACTTCTTTGCACCAAAATAAATACAAAAATAATAATTAAAAAATCATATTAGTCCTAGGAAATAATGTCTTTATAGAGAGAATTAAAAGGAGGGAAGATGGTGGTTTTCTTTAAATATGTGTTGAGGCATGTGGATCTCAAGTGCATGTACTGTATATGTGTCTATAAGATGTCACCTTTCTCCCCTCCCCGTATGCAAATAGTGAAACATAGCACTATGCACCACCTCACCCAGCCTGACGTCCGGATGACAATCCACAGTGGGAATAAACATATATCCAGTAAGTACATAACAGTTTAAGGGGCTTATGCAGAGAGGTACTGCTTAAATTCGCCACAGGATTGGAATTTATAGTTGTGGTATGCAGGGAACTCCGGTAGCGCGGTGTGCAGGAAATGGCTAATTAGGCGAGTTTCACGCGGTATTAGCTCATAATACAGCCAACTTTTGTTGGCGGGCAAAATTTCCACTAAACGCGCCATTTAGTAGCTCCGATTGGCGCGTTCATGCGCATCGGAGCTACTGGAATCTTGCGTTTTTTCGCAGTGGCGAGATCACGCTTCTCGCCACACGTCTGGCGAATTTGAATAGCCCCGCCAAATTCTCGCCACTATCTCTTTCAATGCAGACATTTTTGGCGCAAACCTGCCGAATTTGACCTTAACGTGCCTCTCTGCATAAGCCCCTAAGATATATATAACTAGATATAAATGCAATGAATTATATTTCCACTGCAGGTCCCCAATGCTTGTCTCATCGATCTTCGACTGTGACAAGTCAGGCCTGTGGGCCAGGAATTCCAGGTATAAATCTCCTGATACAAACAACAGTTAAAGAAAAACACACAGAAAAACAGGTGGAAGGAAAGGGACAAACAGGGCGTTCGGAAAAAGAGTAGTATGGCTCAGTGGTGCACTGAAACTTGGCAGGAATGAAAGTCAGGTGTGACTTTCAAGTAGTCTTCTTAGATTGGGTGCTACCGGTTCCCCTCAGGTTGGATTCATTCTAGTTTAGACTGCAGCGCTGTAATGATGCCTCCTGTCTGCATGAGGTCCCACCGGCAGAGCAATCTGCACCCTTCCTCCACCATTTGATAGTTTCATAATGATGAGACGAAAGGAAAAACCCCATTTGTAAGGAATTTTAATCTCTCTGAGCCCTCTTCACTTGGCCAGTGTCACTGGAGAAGGTCAGGAAATACTTGCAATCGCCTGCAGCTCTCTAGGTGTTCCTGGCTGAACTGGACAGCATTGATTATTTTCTCCTTGACATGGAAAAGTGTAAGTGCTCCTGCACATTTCTAGGTAAATATTGATTTGCCCATCTGGGTCTCATTACACAATGAGCTCAATGAGTAGGTCTTTGGATTCGGCCGATGGTATGAGAGCCTGAAAAATTATTTTAAAAAAATCATAATGGTAGTCATGTTCCTCAGGTATCGCTCTGATTCAGAGGTTATTACATCCTGAACTATTCTCAAAGTCTTCTTTGATGTCCATTATGGTAGTCATACCCTTCTAAAGAGAGGCAACCCTACTCTCCAACTCAGTATGTGCTGATGCCATGTCATCCAATTTGTTTTCAAGGACCTCCATGCGGTCGCCTATGGCGGAGATATCCAGTCTGAGCTAGGTGACCGCGTTTTGCAATTCTTCTTGTAAGGTAAGCTTAAAGTCAATATACAAAAGTATGCATCTCTTTAGATGTAGAATGGGTTAAATCTTCTGATTCCCACTCAGCGGAGGAAGATCTTTCCTAGTGCATAATCTCCTCAGTTATTGGGGTGGCACGTGGCAGAGTTAAATCTCCATTCTCTTTATGGGCAAAAAACTGTGAGACTTGAGAAGTTTCCCTTTTTTGGGGAGAGCAGGATGCATCACTGAGTTTTTCGTGTTATTGATATTTGGTATGGCTCCCTCTGTATTTGTATGGGTTTGCCTTCCAGATACTGTAGGGTCCAAGCTTTACTGTAGGTAGCCATCTGAGATCTTTCCTCTTTTCCTCTGTCAGGCTCTGTTCCCTTTCCCTTTTTTGTTTCTAATATGTAAATTTTATTAAAAAAAAATATAAATTAATAATATCTATCTATATAATATATAGATATACAATTTTAACTCATCACCAAGATCCACAGGCACCAGGAGAACGTGACCGGCGCGAGCTTCATCCCGCGCGAGGACGGCGTCATCACAGCCAGTGATGACCGGTCTTTGAGGGGCCTGATTTATTCTGCCGCTCGGCGGAGGCTCCCGTTTTGGCTCCTGGTTTGCTCCATTACCATCGAGCACCAGTCTGGAACTGTGGTAGAGACGCTGTCAGCTGTACACACATCTGCCCATTGCAGTCACAGTGAGTCTCGGTGTTTCCCCACTTTCCATCTGTACGAGCTGGATATCTCAGGCTTTCAAAGATACCTTTATGTGTATTTCTTATATATGTATCTTGTAAGTGTGTATTGCCTTCTACCTTTATATCATTAAAATATTTATCTTCTTTACTTTGAAGATAATGCATTAGGGGGTGCGCTTCTTTTCTTTTTCATTTTAGTACTTCTTTGGAAGTGATTCTCCCTCTGGATTCGGCTGTCCCCCGTCATTGGAATTGGCTTTAAGGTTCTCCCCTGTTCAAAGACTGGACTTAGTATTCTTTGGACTATTTATTCTGCACATTTGATCTATTTTGCATTTTGGTTTAATATATATTTTATATGTGTTAGGACATTTATTTTTGTATATTGCGCTGTTGTGTTTTATATATATATATATATATATTATTAATTTGAATTAATTTTTTATTCTTAAAGATGGCTTATAGCGCTTCTCCCCATTCAAAAAAACATTACAGTTCAATACTTAAAAACAAATACAACCCCCCCACCCTACCCCATCCCAACACACCCCATCCCAACACACACTGTAATGGGCAAATTTCCTATTATCCAAATATGGATAATAGCACATTTGCCCATTAAAAATAAAACATTACCCAGCCAGCATAAATAAATAAAAAACACATTACATTTACATAAAAACAAACATTTGACAATAAAGCCATTGATTACAATGGCCAGCAACATTACAATAAAAGAACAAACTACTGGCCACTAGCCCCTTAATCACCTTAGCGGTTAGTAGACGCTATAGTAATTAAGGGGTTAACCCCCCTCCCCCACAACCCACCCAGGAGGCCTAACCACCCTCCCTGGGCAACTATCACCACCCTCCACCCCCTCTACCAATTGCATGTCACAGTGGTAAACTATGCCCCAAATATGGGCATGAATTGCCACAATGATAATGAATGGGCAACATAAAAAATACGCAATGAAATAACATACAATCTATGTGTTTCTTACCTTTGCTATCTTCACCCCTGTCCTACTCGGGCACCATATCTTGACCAACAATGCAATGCTCTTCAACAACCGATGTGAAGAAGTCCACGATTATTTGTTGATTGTAGCGATGTCTCTAGTAAGTTCTTTCCTTCTTTTCTTCTTTCTTCTTTCTTCTTTATTTTCTTCTGTCTTCTTTGCTGTATAATCCAAAAGGAGCGGAGATGTTGCCCCAACATCGTCTTAGGCTCAAATAAGACAGTACAGGCCTTTTAAAAGGCCTGTGATGTCACATTTGAGTGCCATATTGTACACTCCCAATCCGATTGGCTGGTGCACCATGTGACAGGTTTCCCTTTTTTAAGGATGTCATTTCATCAAAAAGGGAGGGAAGCCTGCCAGTCAATCAGGAAGTATATGCTTCCCTCCCTTTAAGAGGACATCACGTCAGCAAAAACAAAACAAAATGGCAGCCATCACATAGTCACCAACCAAACGGATTGATATATACTGTACCATGTGATGCCTTTCCTTTTTTGGAGAGATGTAACATCATCAAAAGGAGGGAGGCATGCTACAGTACCTGATTGGCTATCTTATCTCCCTTTTTGATGATGTCACAAGGAAAGACATCATTTTTTGACGTTTCATACGCAGAAAACTAGAAAAAAATCTATTAGTTCTAAAATTAACATTTTTCAGTTTATGTGGCAGATATATATTTTTCTGAAAGTTCATTATGGGGGAGGGGAGCGCAATGCTGAAGGTTCACCTGGGGCACCAAATACCCATACACCACCTGAACATATACTATTAGGAACTACTAAGAGGAACAGCTTCTCCCAAAAAAAATATTGGCGGAAACAGCAAATCCCAATTGGACTAAACAAAGATTGTGGGTAATCTTCTTGGAATTAACTTTTTTCCCCATAAGTACCAACATTATTTTTCCTTTTTGTTACTTACCATCACTATCTGATGAATCACTTTCCAAATGCCCATCAATCTCAATGCCAACTGCAACAAAACAAAGTATTCTTTGTCAATACAGCATTTGTATCATGTACAAGAACGTTTGTGATTTTCAGTATTGATTCTACTATTTTGTACAAGGCATGAACCCTCTAAGAGTCATATGAAAATTCTTAACTTATATTTTTTCTAATAAAAACAGCATTAAAGAGGTATGCTATGTTATTATACAAGCTTGTATACATTTTATCTATGAAGAACTTTCATGTTGGTTCCTGAAAGTTATCACAATTTGTCAAACATCACGTTTTCTTAAAGATTCAAGATGACAGCTATTACATGGTTTATTTCATAAAATTGTACAATGTACTGTTATCATTTATGCTTCCACAAGGATCAAAGTGCATTAAAAAAAAGTTATCTGTTTTGAAGATAATTTAAGCCCATTGAACACTGGGGAACATTTTCCCTTGGAAAAAGTGAAGCTATATGTATTTAAATAAAAAAGTAGTTTTATTGAGTTTGCGTATATACAGTGCTGTACACCCTAGGACCATCGTACATTGACTCCTGAGTTTAGAACACTACACAGCAGTCAGGCTCACTCCTTCAGTGTCCAATTTTTAAAGCCAGCGATCAAAAGCTAAGAAATCAACAAAGTAATAGAATTCTACTGCAATGCTAATGTTACCATGTGCTGAAGAAGTCAATACATTGTTTCTGTGTACTCACCATCTTCCATTATAATCGCTAAATGGCTCTTCTTTTTCCTCCCCATTGGAGCAACCTGTATTTCTTCTATTTACTTATATTGATGTTAGTTCCTTCTTCCAAAAGGTAGCGGTTAACTTAACTGTGTTTCCTCACTGCTTCTTATGGCAACACATTTTCAGCATTCGTCTCTGATGAAAACGAACTGAAGCTACAGGGAGTTATGTGATATCCTCTTATCTGCCTTTCATTTTCAACGTGTAAAGCACCTGTGATATTAGATTACACTGCATATTACTTAAACATGAAGGAATACCCTTTAGCAAAAACAGGAACGATTAGATAGAGCACCTTTTAATGCAGAAATCATGTAATCTCTTACAGGATTCTATTTTTACAAGAATAATCAATGTGCTTGTTGTGTACTGATAAGGATTAGGGGCAACTATACAGATTTTCTAAGGGAATAGAGTTGTCAAATGTTTCAACCTTTCCAGATTCTGCAAAGGAATAGCGGAAGAGAGGTTAAAGTTCAGGTACATTAGTTGCCAGAGTAGAGAAGTCAATTGTGTGAATGTTTCAAGAGTAGCAAGGTGAACAGCTGGGAAAAGTGTGAGAGGTATAAGAGGTGGTGCAAAATATGTGTTACAATATTTTTTAATGTACTGTATGCTCCATTTCTTCCTCTTTTGTTTCCCTGAGCTCTATTGGAAACCTTTACCTCTGTTCTCTGGTGAATAGTTTTATTAATTTCTAGGCTCTGCGCCTTGATTGATGTGACCATTACCTTTCACAGAGAAGGAGGAGTTTGAAGGTGTAAGGAATCGGGGACTGCGTCCTCCGCGGTGCACTCCCTCCTTATGACCTGCCTCGCGCAACCCCGATGTCAATACAGCATGCGCGCACACTCACGGATGAGCTTTGGGGACATCGCAGATTACACCCCCTGGTTATGGCACACGTCGGCGGCGCATGGCATGCACATGGCGCGTGTGCATTGCTCCCCAGCTGCACGTCAACTCTCTCATCATGCCCACCTGTCTCCTGCACCGCTCCACCTATCCCTGCCTCCGCTGAGGCCGCACCTCTACTCCTCCCCTCTCTCCCATTGGTCCTGTCCTGCTATATATGCTCAGCTGTGCTACTTGCACTTTGGCTGAGCATAGTTTCTGATAGCGTTGTTCTCCCACTTCCTGGTTCCTTGCCTTGCCTTGTTCAGTGTTCCACTACCTTGCTTTCCAGATTGATCTCCTCTGTACCGGCCCGGCTTGACCCTTGGACTCTGCACTTCTGGCTTATCGACCCCAGCTTACCTCTGACCTTCCGCATCTCTCCAATCCTGACCATGGCTTACGGACTTCTATATTCCTACTGGCTTTAACCCCTGACCACGGCTATCGGATTCTGACTTTTCTACTGGCTCCTACCTCTGACCTCGGCAAGTATCAAGACTAATCTAATCTCTCCAATCCTGACCCGGCTGCCTGACCATCTACTCTCCAGACATGTCCCCGTGGCTTCAGGTGGCGTTTCTACCCATTTCCACCTTAGTACCGGGGTCCCGCCTTGTTTATGGTGAGCACAGCGTTACAAATACATACTGTATAATGTACCTTATAATATACTACAATGTGTTTCTATACAATGCATTATAATGTGCTACAGTCACCTTCTTGTGGAATGCTTGGATAGAGGTACTTTGAGAC
This sequence comes from Ascaphus truei, assembly GCF_040206685.1. Lineage (NCBI taxonomy): Eukaryota > Metazoa > Chordata > Amphibia > Anura > Ascaphidae > Ascaphus > Ascaphus truei. The sequence continues at coordinate 9,088 of NW_027454391.1, read as the reverse complement.
TCTTAATACCGCTTGACATCCACCAAGTACTACTGTATTTGGTTTTCGGGAATTTGGTAGCGTCGCAGTTAGACAAATCTCAGAGTTTTTAGCCTGTCAATTCCTTCAAGCACCTGATCACATTTTGAGAGTTATTATTTTTGTGCCAGTCACAAAAAGAGTTGTGCAAATATGTTCGCGTTTGGGTCACAAAAATGTTCACTAATCTTTAACACTCCTGTGAAGTATACCTTTTTCACTAGTTTTACCAGGAAGTAAAACATTGAGAGTCACCTCTCGTTTTCAGGTATGTCCTGGGCACAGAGTTATGATGACAATACAAGGCTACATTAGTGAACAGAGGTTATACGTTACATTTATATACATTTCATTGACAGCTAAAGATAATATGATTATGAGCGTAACACACACAGACCAGATTAAAATTTGAGAGCTGAAGTCTTGAAATTACTTCAACTGAAGGAGGTTTTGAGAGTCTCAGTTAGATTGTTCCAGTTGTGAGGTGCACGGTAAGAGGAGGAGCGGCCAGATTCCTTGTTGAACCTTGGGACTGTGAACGATCTTTTGGAGTCAGATCTCAGATGATAAGTGCTGCATGTGATAGGGGTGAGGAGCTTGTTCAGATAGGCGGGTAGCTTGTCCAGAAAGTATTTGAAGGCAAGACAGGATAAATGTACTTTGCGTCTGGACTGAAGTGATAGCCAATCTAGTTCTTTGAACATTTCACAGTGATGTGTGTTGTAGTTACATGGACAAAGCGGAGGACAAAATGGTATATTGAGTTGTAGATGGTGTCTAGTTTGCTAAGGTGAGTTTGGGGTGCTGCGCCATATACTATGTCTCCGTAGTCTATATCTGGCATTATTATCTACTGTGCGATGCACTTTCTTACCAGTGGGCATAGGGAGGATTTGTTCCTATAAAGTACACCTAGCTTTGCATATGTTTTGGATGTCAGAGTATCAATGTGCAACCCGAATGTTAAATGGGAGTCAAACCATATGCCCAGATATTTAAAACTAGTGACATGGGCTAGAATGGTGTTAGAGTTTGTTCTGATCTTTACCTCAGTCATTGGTAACTTTAGAAATACAGCGTTAGTCCCAAGTACCATAGTTAAAGTTTTGGCAGTGTTTAAAAAGAAAAAGAGTCTCTTAACACCCTAGGCAAATGTTGCTGAAATAAATGTATACATTTAGCCAAAATGGTGACAGACAAATAATTATTTCTCTCAAAACGTCAGGTGAAATTTTGTGTGTTCTTGATCTTGCAAAATTTTGGTTATCAGTGCAGGTTCAATATTTGCCTCTTTACAAAAATGTGAGAAGATTTTGCACAACTCTAGTTACAAAGACATCAGTTGTCATCTGGGTACAAAAGGGCATAATTTAATTCCTTTTGTATAGATGTGCTGCTTTGCTCCTCTTTGACTTATTATGATTTTGAATGTGCACCAAAATACTACAGTAGATGTGAAATGCTAGACTCTAATTTAATTAAACAACAAATTTACTGAAATGCATTAGTAGTTGCAAAAAAATGTTGTACTGTTTAAGTATATTGAACAAATATGTTTTATATCACCTGATTAAAAAATACTGCAATTTTTTTTAAACAGAAATAAGATTACATAACCTGATTGTGAATTATCCAGTAATATGCAGGTAAATAGTACAATTTCTTCAGGTCCCCTCTGTGTATTTTTTATGACAACCTTTCACACAGTCTGTTACCATTGATTTAAAGTGTATGACAGGTTGATCCCCGAAAATCCTTCTTCTCATGCCCAATTAATAGGCATTTTGAAGTGTGGACAGCTATTGTGGATAACCCCAGTTCAGCAGTGGTGGCATTAATTTGTCCCTACACGTAGGTAGCATTTGTATAGTTAGTAATAGACTAGTATAGTGACGTTACGCAGCTAGTTACTAGTCGTCCCTACTAGATTAAAAAATTTTTTTTTATCTTTTGTCTATGTAAACTTTTAACAATCATTATCATGTAGTCTACAGTGTCTTTTGCTTTCCTCTACAGTACTGTACTGTATATGTGGCAACTTTACAGCAACACCTGCCTTTGGAATTCTAGGTTATTAATAAGAGTGTTTTGATTGTTTGTGCTTTAACCCCTATGTTGAGAACTGCGGCTTACTTACGGCAATTAAAAAATGTTACGCTTTGAATAATAAAAAGCTACTGGTGATAGTCTTTATGGTAGCATTAAATAAACAAACATATCAATAACGGAGCATTCTACTGCCAATGTTGCTAGATGGTACTTCGTAGGAAACATTGTTATAAGTAAGGATGGGTACAGTAAGTACACAGGTGCAAAAGTCGTGCACACATTTGTACTTTTTGTGGGTTTTTTTTTTTATAAAATAGATTAACTTTTCATAAAATCCACAATTGTTTTTTGCAAAATAAAAAAAACCTGTTTCCGTAATTAAAAAAAAAATTAAAAATCCCAAACCAATCGAGCATTAGCAAAACCCAAACATGACATTTAAAAAATAAAATAAACACCAGTGGAAGTACCTTAGAGCATATTTATAATATTGCAACAAATAGAGGATTTTTGGTTCAATGAGGTAAACAAAGCATTTGATTTATAATCCCTCACATGATCAAAGATTTTGTACCCGTTATTAACAAAACTTCAATTGCCAAAATAAACAACTTTGTTGCCTCCACTAAAATACTGTAAGTCCATGGCAATAACACGTGCTCTATTTGTGCGTCTCCTGCAGATTTGTTTCAAAGGGTGTTATTCATTAAAATGGGATAGTGCCAATCAGGACCATCACACTTTAATGATTAACCCCCAAATATATCTGAACATTTGACTCTCAAATGTAATTGCTCCGAATGGCTAAAAGTATTTTATTTCACTGCTGTGAGATGTCTCAATCCTCCTCACCGTGGATATGGAGCTTGTTTTCGCTGGCTGAGTTTTCATGTTCTTTGTGCAGGACCTAATTTGTATACCACATTGTTTCAGAGGAAATACATCCATTGTCTGGACGCTGATGTTTTAGTTTTTCATTCCCACTAGACAACGTCTATTGTGCTTCATTCTTCACCTGAAAGGTTGGCGCAGAAGGAGATAAATTAGTAATGTGGAAGAAGGGCTAAAACAAATTAATCATGCATGTTTAGAAGGAGTATGGCCATTCATACATTTACATTATAAACGTCTCCCTACTTATTTCCTTTCTTATAATTAATATTGTACCTCAATATTAAAATGACGCACATCATATTTTCACTATGGACATTCTAAGTTTCAACCACAGGTCTTAAATAAAAATAGTTTTGTTTTGGAGGGGAAAGTGTAACCTAATAACACAAGCAACATGTGTTTTAATGTTTAATGACATATTACATTCCCTTTCTCTGTATTTGTTTAACACAAAGCCCAGATACGTAATCTCTAGGCTATCTGCAATTCAAAAATCTACGACGTGTCATACTGATGTCCTTGTCACTGTTAATTTAAAGTTCCAGGTGAATTCGATTTCACATTTTCATTTGTAGAATGCATTACATTATTAGAGCTGTATAATTAGCTGGCACCATAACAGCATTCTACAAAAGATACCAAGTTACTGTTATTTAAAGTTAAATTGGGCCACACTTAGCAATTTGTACTACCGTATTTATACTGCACTACAAGTTTTATAAAGATATATATTATGGGTAGAAAAATTGCCTTAGCTACAGATACACAGTCAATTGAATTGTGTCAGTTGATGATGTTGATTGAAGTTTACCAACTTAGAGCATATTCTGTTCAATATTTTTGTAATGGAAGTCACGTCAAATGCACATTGGTAGAATTTCAAAGAAAAGCAGAAGAGCATTTAACTGTGAAAAACGACTCAATTTAGGCAGGTATTTACACAGTGTTATTTCTCATACGCAAATATTTAAGGCGCTTACAGTAGACCTAGAGTCATCAAAATTCTTTACATTAGAGTTGATGTTGCAGCTCCACCTAGAACAAAATGGGTGTTATTAGAGCATAAATAAGGCTGAAGTCATTTCAATGGTACAAAAAAATATGCAAATGTCATACTAAATAATGTTCAACATGAGATAAATCTGAGGGCATACAGGACATAACAATTCTGTAAAAAATAGTGCTAATACTGCAAGACTTGGTAACTCACGTCATCAGCCTGCACTGAAAGCTATATAAACCTCTGTTAAACGTAAACACGCTGGTAGTGCTGTTGGGAGGGAGAGAGAACACACTTAAGAAATTAAGGAGGTTTATTTATACTTTAGTATTGTGCTAGTTTTGCGAGTTCTAAGTGGGTAGTCATGCTATTTGTATTGTGTGAGTGCTTTGTGTATTTTCATATTTGTTAGTAAGGAGAAAAAAGGTGATGTATAGTAGCGCTAATGACAATAGACAATATACCCTGCTTGAAGGGTGAGCCCTAGTGGTACAAAGGTGATGGTAATCTGATGGTACAATCAGAATAAACAGCATAAAACAAAAAGAGATACCGGCGCCTAATGAATGAATGGGTGAAGGGTGGGTATTGAGCCAGGGTGTGGCTTAACTACTTAATTACCTTTGCGGTTATTATCCGATAAGGTGTTTAAGGGGTTAATTGATATATGAATGTAATTGCAATGTATTGGCTATGTATTTTGTGAGCAACGGAGGACAAGGATTTTGCTGGCGACGGGGGCTTCTTATTGATGAGGTTAGTAGTACTTTATTTATTTTAATGTGCTAGTTAATGTGTTTAATAATGGGGAAATAATCTATTATCCCTGTCTGGATAATAGTTATTTTGCACATTATTGTACTGTATGTGTTGGGAGGGGGATTGATGTATTGAATGTATAGGTCAGGTTTATTTATTTTACATTCAGGGTTTGTTCCTTTTGGTTCTGCGAGAGACCTCTGGAGACCACCTGCGGTATCCTCTGGCTTCTCAGGGGTATCAGGCTGCGTGGTCCACGGGGGACACCTGCGGGGAACAACCGGTGGCCCCACATCTGTGGGGGCACCGCGGACCTGTAGTGTGCAGGGAAGAACCGGTGGCCCCACATCTGTGGGGGCACCACGGACCCGTAGTGCCCACCCGTGGGTCCCCAGACCCCCGTGGGAACTACCCAAGGCCCCTCAGACACCTGTGGGTCTGACCCGGGGCTCCCAGACATCCGCGGGCCTAACGTGGGGACCCAATTGTGGCCCACGGTGACCCGCGGAGACCACCTGGTGGGCCATGGCACCTGGCGGGACCCACCAACAGGCCTCCAGAACCTGTATGAAATAAGTTGCTGGTAACCTGTAGGTCTGTGAGGTTACCCATCAGGCCCACCGGGGAGTCACGTGGGCCTGGGGTATGAACCCTGTATGTAAAAGAATAAATCATGTATTTATGGGGGGGCACAGGGGATGGGTTATGTATTTAATAAATAGAATGATGTTTATTGTGGGCTGTATATTGTTTTTATTGTGGGTACTGGGAGTGGGGGGAGGGGGTATTGGCCCCAAGGGTATGTGGGTAGGCCTCCCGGCTGGGTAGTGGGTGAGGGTGGTTAGGCCTCACGGGTTGGTGGTTAGTGGGGGAGGGTATGTAGGCCTCCCGAGTGGTGGGTGAGGGTGGGTTAACCCCTTAGTGACTGTAGCGGTTAATAACCGCTATGGTGATTAAGGGGTTAGGGAACATTACATTGGATGTTTTTATTCTTGTTTCTGTTTTGCAGCATCGGAGGGGGCATGGGCAGGATGAAGATGAGGATGGCCTTCATCGTGGCAGCCGGACATGGGTGAGTGCTATATGTATTTATTGTTCTTTATGTATTTAAAATGGGCACATTCACTATTATCCATTTGTGGATAATAGTAATTGTGCCCATTACTATACTGTATGTGTTAGGGGGGGGGGGGGGGGTATTTCTTTATAAGTATGTATGTGTTTTGACATTAATTGGGGGGGGGGCACAGAATTGGTACTGCAGGCCCATGGGTAAAACCCAAGGGCCCCTGCCGGCCTATAGTATAATTGATGTGCATATATGTGTATGTTAGGGGGGTATAGGGGTTGTTGGGGTAATATATATATATATATATATATATATATATATATATTTAATTTATATATTTATTTATTTATTTAGTGTGGGGCTTTTGTGTGTGTTTTTGTTGTTGTTGTGGATAGCGGGGGTGGGTGAAGGGAGTATTTGGCCCCAACGGTTGTTTGTTTAGGGCTTGCGGCTGGGTAGCGGGTGGGCTTAACCCCTTCATGACCGTAGCGGTATTAACCGCTACGGTCGTGAAGGGGTTAAGTGCACCCGCAACCCCCCTGCAACCCCTAAACAAGCAACAAGGGCCAAATACCCCCTTCACCCACACCCGCTACCCACAATAAACCTGGCACGGCGAGTTAACCCCTTCATTGCCTTAGCGGTTAGCCACTAAGGTAATGAAGTGGCCTTTAGATGCATTTTTCCTGCCTCGGATGCATGCCGGGGGGCTCCGGTGCTGGTATTAATGGGTATCAGCTTCGGAGACCCCCAGCATCAATCCCAGCCAGGTAAAAGGCCTGATTTTTTGTAAGTGTCGACCTTGCCGATGCTTATACACCACCAACCCGCCAACTTTAGTTGGCGGGGCGGATTGGCGTTCAAATCTCAATTCTGGAGTACCGATCAGCAGCGAAAAGCTGATCGGGGCTACCTGAATTCAGCCGAGTTCAAAAAGTGCCGATAAGTGGCTTATCGGCACCCGGCTGCCGATAAGTTTTTATTGGGAACAAAAATTGCTGATTTTTCCAACTTATCGAAGCTTACTGAATCGGGAAGGCAATTTTGGCGAGAAAATGGCGATAAAAGCCTTTTCGGCGCTTACTGCATGAGGCCCATAGTGTCTAACTTATGTATCCAATAGATTTCCTGAGCTGAGAGGTTTTGATTCTATCTCCTCTCCTCCTATCACAGGGTACATATTGAATACCCTTGAATGTTAGAAAAGTGGGGTCTGTATTATGATGTAATAAAAAGGTGCCGTGACACACTGTGTTTATCGAATCCACTCCTGATGTTTCTGATGTGTTCCAGAATACGTGTCTTAAGGCAGTGCTATTCCTACCAACGTACTGTAAACCACAAGTACATTCAAGTAAATAGACTATGAAAGTGGAAGTACATAATATAAAGTCTTTTACAATAAACACTTCTTTAGAGCTTCTAGAAACTACCTGTTTCCTGTCTGGATTAATGAATTTACAAATAGAGCATTTGCCACAGGCAAAATTACCAATAGGTTTATCACCTAACCAACTATTAGAAACTTAATTACATACACTTTTTCCAATATCGCTTGGGACCAGTACATTTTTAAGGTTCTTGGCCCTCCTGTAAATAAATCTGGGTAATTTCCCAAGACGTGTACCCAGGATAGCATCATTACACAGGATCCCCCAGTACTTATTGATAATATTCGCAATACTTTTATGTGCCGAATTGAAGGCAACATTGATTCCCTCATTGTTTGTGATGTTCTTTTTCTTAGGTATAACCATAGTCACGATTCATTAGTCTAACTCTTGCGAGTTCCTTTTTGAGGTTATCAGCTGAATAGCCTCTCTCAACAAACCTTGAAAAAAGTTTATCTGCCTGTTGGTCAAAAACCTTAATATCACTGCAATTTCTCCTCAACCTTGTGAATATTGCGAATCCAGGAGGTTTTATGGTTACTTGTAGCCATTAGGAGGTTGTTCATATCTACCTCTTTAAAGTGTGTTTCAGTATTAACACTGCCATTGGCAGAAACAGTGTGTTTTAAATCTAAAAACTCCATTGATGACATATCTGTTGCGTGTGTGAAGATCAGATTGTATTCATTCTGATTAATGTGTGACATAAACAATTCAGCAGACTCAAGGTCGCCATCCCAGACACACAGAATGTCATCAATGTAGCGACGCCACACTATTATGTTTTTAGCAAAAGGGTTATTGGCCCCGATGACATGATTTTCCCAATCTCCCACATACAGGTTTGCGAAACTTGGGGCAATACGTGTGCCCATTGCTGTTCCGCAAACCTGTATGTAGAAGTTGGATAGGAACATAAAGTAATTACTGTATGTCCCAGTATAAACTGAATAGATTCAATAATGAACTCTCTATTTAAATGATGTAGCGATGGATCTTTTGAGAGTACATATAGAATAGCTTCCATGCCTTTCTTATGAGGAATGTGTGTATATAGTGCTTGAATGACGCAGGTAAGCCATCTATATGTGTTCTTCCATTCAACATTTCTGAATAATGTGAGCACAGCAGTGGAATCTTTCAAGTAAGAAGGTATATTGACTACATAGGGTTGAAGAAAAAAAATCGATTAACTGTGACAAATTGGCAGTGAGTGACTGGATCCCTGAGACAATGGGTCTTCCAGGTGGATTGGTAACAGATTTGTGCATTTTTGGTAAGTGGTAAAAAACTGGAATTTTATGAGAATCAGAATAAAGAAAATTGAACTCAGTTGTTGTAATTACAGATTTACTGACTGCATTATCCAATAATGCCTTTAGTAGGCCCAAGTAATCTCTAGTAGGATCTTTTTGGAGTTTCTCATAGAAGGAGGCGTCCTGGAGCAATCTATGAGCCTCGTTCTCATAGTTGCTACGATTTTACAGGACAACTCCTCCTCCTTTATCTGCTTGCCTAATAATTAAGTTGTTATTATCTTTTAACATTTTTAAAGCAAAGCTTTCTTTTGCACTCAAATTCTGTTTGATTTCTCCTAATTTAAAGTCACGTGACAAAGCTATAAACTCGTTATTCAGCATATTAAAAAAAAGTATCAATATGGTGGCCTTTTGATTGGGCCGGATAGAATTTGGATTGGGTTTTGAAAGGTGTGTGTTTAATGACAGGAACAATATCAGTATCTATATTCGGAACAGGTGGATTAATATCAATAACATCAGGAGTGGAATCCTGCTCACATTTCAAGAAATGACTTTTCAATGTCAAGTTAAGCGTAAACTTATGAAGATCTTTAAACAATTGAAAAGAATTGGGGCCACAAGATCTAGAGAAGGTCAGACCTCTTCC
>NW_027454390.1:0-82034 GCF_040206685.1 Ascaphus truei | reverse complement strand
TGCGTCCCTCCTTCTCTCTCTGTGCGTCCCTCCTCTCTCTCTCTGTGCGTCCCTCCTCTCTCTCTCTGTGCGTCCCTCCTCTCTCTCTCTGTGCGTCCCTCCTCTCTCTCTCTGTGCGTCCCTCCTCTCTCTCTCTGTGCGTCCCTCCTCTCTCTCTCTGTGCGTCCCTCCTCTCTCTCTCTGTGCGTCCCTCCTCTCTCTCTCTGTGCGTCCCTCCTCTCTCTCTGTGCGTCCTCTCTCTCTCTCTGTGCGTCCCTCCTCTCTCTCTCTGTGCGTCCCTCCTCTCTCTCTCTGTGCGTCCCTCCTCTCTCTCTCTGTGCGTCCCTCCTCTCTCTCTCTGTGCGTCCCTCCTCTCTCTCTCTGTGCGTCCCTCCTCTCTCTCTCTGTGCGTCCCTCCTCTCTCTCTCTGTGCGTCCCTCCTCTCTCTCTGTGCGTCCCTCCTCTCTCTCTCTGTGCGTCCCTCTCTCTCTCTCTGTGCGTCCCTCCTCTCTCTCTGTGCGTCCCTCCTCTCTCTCTCTGTGCGTCCTCCTCTCTCTCTCTGTGCGTCCTCCTCTCTCTCTTCCTCTCTCTGTGCGTCCCTCCTCTCTCTCTCTGTGCGTCCCTCCTCTCTCTCTCTGTGCGTCCCTCCTCTCTCTCTCTGTGCGTCCCTCCTCTCTCTCTCTGTGCGTCCCTCCTCTCTCTCTCTGTGCGTCCCTCCTCTCTCTCTCTGTGCGTCCCTCCTCTCTCTCTCTGTGCGTCCCTCCTCTCTCTCTCTGTGCGTCCCTCCTCTCTCTCTCTGTGCGTCCCTCCTCTCTCTCTCTGTGCGTCCCTCCTCTCTCTCTCTGTGCGTCCCTCCTCTCTCTCTCTGTGCGTCCCTCCTCTCTCTCTGTGCGTCCCTCCTCTCTCTCTGTGCGTCCCTCCTCTCTCTCTCTGTGCGTCCCTCCTCTCTCTCTCTGTGCGTCCCTCCTCTCTCTCTCTGTGCGTCCCTCCTCTCTCTCTCTGTGCGTCCCTCCTCTCTCTCTCTGTGCGTCCCTCCTCTCTCTCTCTGTGCGTCCCTCCTCTCTCTCTCTGTGCGTCCCTCCTCTCTCTCTGTGCGTCCCTCCTCTCTCTCTGTGCGTCCCTCCTCTCTCTCTCTGTGCGTCCCTCCTCTCTCTCTCTGTGCGTCCCTCCTCTCTCTCTCTGTGCGTCCCTCCTCTCTCTCTCTGTGCGTCCCTCCTCTCTCTCTCTGTGCGTCCCTCCTCTCTCTCTCTGTGCGTCCCTCCTCTCTCTCTCTGTGCGTCCCTCCTCTCTCTCTGTGCGTCCCTCCTCTCTCTCTGTGCGTCCCTCCTCTCTCTCTGTGCGTCCCTCCTCTCTCTGTGCGTCCCTCCTCTCTCTCTGTGCGTCCTCTCTCTCTCTCTGTGCGTCCCTCTCTCTCTCTCTGTGCGTCCCTCCTCTCTCTCTCTGTGCGTCCCTCTCTCTCTCTCTGTGCGTCCCTCCTCTCTCTCTCTGTGCGTCCCTCCTCTCTCTCTCTGTGCGTCCCTCCTCTCTCTCTCTGTGCGTCCCTCCTCTCTCTCTCTGTGCGTCCCTCCTCTCTCTCTCTGTGCGTCCCTCCTCTCTCTCTCTGTGCGTCCCTCCTCTCTCTCTCTGTGCGTCCTCCTCTCTCTCTCTGTGCGTCCCTCCTCTCTCTCTCTGTGCGTCCCTCCTCTCTCTCTCTGTGCGTCCCTCCTCTCTCTCTCTGTGCGTCCCTCCTCTCTCTCTCTGTGCGTCCCTCCTCTCTCTCTCTGTGCGTCCCTCCTCTCTCTCTCTGTGCGTCCCTCCTCTCTCTCTGTGCGTCCCTCCTCTCTCTCTCTGTGCGTCCCTCCTCTCTCTCTCTGTGCGTCCCTCCTCTCTCTCTCTGTGCGTCCCTCCTCTCTCTCTCTGTGCGTCCCTCCTCTCTCTCTGTGCGTCCCTCCTCTCTCTCTCTGTGCGTCCCTCCTCTCTCTCTCTGTGCGTCCCTCCTCTCTCTCTGTGCGTCCCTCCTCTCTCTCTGTGCGTCCCTCCTCTCTCTCTGTGCGTCCCTCCTCTCTCTCTCTGTGCGTCCCTCCTCTCTCTCTCTGTGCGTCCCTCCTCTCTCTCTCTGTGCGTCCCTCCTCTCTCTCTCTGTGCGTCCCTCCTCTCTCTCTCTGTGCGTCCCTCCTCTCTCTCTCTGTGCGTCCCTCCTCTCTCTCTGTGCGTCCCTCCTCTCTCTCTCTGTGCGTCCCTCCTCTCTCTCTGTGCGTCCCTCCTCTCTCTCTCTGTGCGTCCCTCCTCTCTCTCTGTGCGTCCCTCCTCTCTCTCTCTGTGCGTCCCTCCTCTCTCTCTGTGCGTCCCTCCTCTCTCTCTCTGTGCGTCCCTCCTCTCTCTCTGTGCGTCCCTCCTCTCTCTCTCTGTGCGTCCCTCCTCTCTCTCTCTGTGCGTCCCTCCTCTCTCTCTCTGTGCGTCCCTCCTCTCTCTCTCTGTGCGTCCCTCCTCTCTCTCTGTGCGTCCCTCCTCTCTCTCTGTGCGTCCCTCCTCTCTCTGTGCGTCCCTCCTCTCTCTCTCTGTGCGTCCCTCCTCTCTCTCTCTGTGCGTCCCTCCTCTCTCTCTCTGTGCGTCCCTCTCTCTCTCTCTCTGTGCGTCCCTCCTCTCTCTCTCTGTGCGTCCCTCCTCTCTCTCTCTGTGCGTCCCTCCTCTCTCTCTGTGCGTCCCTCCTCTCTCTCTCTGTGCGTCCCTCCTCTCTCTCTGTGCGTCCCTCCTCTCTCTCTCTGTGCGTCCCTCCTCTCTCTCTGTGCGTCCCTCCTCTCTCTCTGTGCGTCCCTCCTCTCTCTCTGTGCGTCCCTCCTCTCTCTCTCTGTGCGTCCCTCCTCTCTCTCTCTCTGTGCGTCCCTCCTCTCTCTGTGCGTCCCTCCTCTCTCTCTCTGTGCGTCCCTCCTCTCTCTCTCTGTGCGTCCCTCCTCTCTCTCTGTGCGTCCCTCCTCTCTCTCTCTGTGCGTCCCTCCTCTCTCTCTGTGCGTCCCTCCTCTCTCTCTCTGTGCGTCCCTCCTCTCTCTCTCTGTGCGTCCCTCCTCTCTCTCTCTGTGCGTCCCTCCTCTCTCTCTCTGTGCGTCCCTCCTCTCTCTGTGCGTCCCTCCTCTCTCTCTGTGCGTCCCTCCTCTCTCTCTGTGCGTCCCTCCTCTCTCTGTGCGTCCCTCCTCTCTCTCTCTGTGCGTCCCTCCTCTCTCTCTCTGTGCGTCCCTCCTCTCTCTCTCTCTGTGCGTCCCTCCTCTCTCTCTCTCTCTGTGCGTCCCTCCTCTCTCTCTCTGTGCGTCCCTCCTCTCTCTCTCTGTGCGTCCCTCCTCTCTCTCTGTGCGTCCCTCCTCTCTCTCTCTGTGCGTCCCTCCTCTCTCTCTGTGCGTCCCTCCTCTCTCTCTCTGTGCGTCCCTCCTCTCTCTCTGTGCGTCCCTCCTCTCTCTCTGTGCGTCCCTCCTCTCTCTCTGTGCGTCCCTCCTCTCTCTCTCTGTGCGTCCCTCCTCTCTCTCTCTGTGCGTCCCTCCTCTCTCTCTGTGCGTCCCTCCTCTCTCTGTGCGTCCTCCTCTCTCTCTCTGTGCGTCCCTCCTCTCTCTCTCTGTGCGTCCCTCCTCTCTCTCTCTGTGCGTCCCTCTCTCTCTCTCTGTGCGTCCCTCCTCTCTCTCTCTGTGCGTCCCTCCTCTCTCTCTCTGTGCGTCCCTCCTCTCTCTCTCTGTGCGTCCCTCCTCTCTCTCTGTGCGTCCCTCCTCTCTCTCTCTGTGCGTCCCTCCTCTCTCTCTCTGTGCGTCCCTCCTCTCTCTCTCTGTGCGTCCCTCCTCTCTCTCTCTGTGCGTCCCTCCTCTCTCTCTCTGTGCGTCCCTCCTCTCTCTCTCTGTGCGTCCTCCTCTCTCTCTCTGTGCGTCCCTCCTCTCTCTCTCTGTGCGTCCCTCCTCTCTCTCTGTGCGTCCCTCCTCTCTCTCTGTGCGTCCCTCCTCTCTCTCTCTGTGCGTCCCTCCTCTCTCTCTCTGTGCGTCCCTCCTCTCTCTCTCTGTGCGTCCCTCCTCTCTCTCTCTGTGCGTCCCTCCTCTCTCTCTCTGTGCGTCCCTCCTCTCTCTCTCGTGCGTCCCTCCTCTCTCTCTCTGTGCGTCCCTCCTCTCTCTCTGTGCGTCCCTCCTCTCTCTCTGTGCGTCCTCCTCTCTCTCTGTGCGTCCCTCCTCTCTCTCTCTGTGCGTCCCTCCTCTCTCTCTGTGCGTCCCTCCTCTCTCTCTCTGTGCGTCCCTCCTCTCTCTCTGTGCGTCCCTCCTCTCTCTCTCTGTGCGTCCCTCCTCTCTCTCTCTGTGCGTCCCTCTCTCTCTCTCTGTGCGTCCTCCTCTCTCTCTCTGTGCGTCCCTCCTCTCTCTCTCTGTGCGTCCCTCCTCTCTCTCTGTGCGTCCCTCCTCTCTCTCTGTGCGTCCCTCCTCTCTCTGTGCGTCCCTCCTCTCTCTCTCTGTGCGTCCCTCCTCTCTCTCTCTGTGCGTCCCTCCTCTCTCTCTCTCTGTGCGTCCCTCCTCTCTCTCTCTCTGTGCGTCCCTCCTCTCTCTCTCTGTGCGTCCCTCCTCTCTCTCTCTGTGCGTCCCTCCTCTCTCTCTCTGTGCGTCCCTCCTCTCTCTCTGTGCGTCCCTCCTCTCTCTCTGTGCGTCCTCCTCTCTCTCTCTGTGCGTCCCTCCTCTCTCTCTCTGTGCGTCCCTCCTCTCTCTCTGTGCGTCCTCCTCTCTCTCTGTGCGTCCCTCCTCTCTCTCTCTGTGCGTCCCTCCTCTCTCTCTGTGCGTCCCTCCTCTCTCTCTCTGTGCGTCCCTCCTCTCTCTCTCTGTGCGTCTCTCTCTCCCTCTCTCTCTGTGCGTCCCTCCTCTCTCTCTCTGTGCGTCCCTCCTCTCTCTCTGTGCGTCCCTCCTCTCTCTCTGTGCGTCCCTCCTCTCTCTCTGTGCGTCCCTCCTCTCTCTCTCTGTGCGTCCCTCCTCTCTCTCTCTCTGTGCGTCCCTCCTCTCTCTCTCTCTGTGCGTCCCTCCTCTCTCTCTGTGCGTCCCTCCTCTCTCTCTGTGCGTCCCTCCTCTCTCTCTCTCTGTGCGTCCCTCCTCTCTCTCTCTCTCTGTGCGTCCCTCCTCTCTCTCTCTCTGTGCGTCCCTCCTCTCTCTCTCTGTGCGTCCCTCCTCTCTCTCTCTCTGTGCGTCCCTCCTCTCTCTCTGTGCGTCCCTCTCTCTCTCTCTGTGCGTCCCTCCTCTCTCTCTGTGCGTCCCTCCTCTCTCTCTCTGTGCGTCCCTCCTCTCTCTCTCTGTGCGTCCCTCCTCTCTCTTCTGTGCGTCCCTCCTCTCTCTCTCTCTGTGTCCCTCCTCTCTCTCTGTGCGTCCCTCCTCTCTCTCTCTGTGCGTCCCTCCTCTCTCTCTCTGTGCGTCCCTCCTCTCTCTCTCTGTGCGTCCCTCCTCTCTCTCTGTGCGTCCCTCCTCTCTCTCTCTGTGCGTCCCTCCTCTCTCTCTCTGTGCGTCCCTCCTCTCTCTCTGTGCGTCCCTCCTCTCTCTCTCTGTGCGTCCCTCCTCTCTCTCTCTGTGCGTCCCTCCTCTCTCTCTCTCTGTGCGTCCTCCTCTCTCTCTCTGTGCGTCCCTCCTCTCTCTCTCTGTGCGTCCCTCCTCTCTCTCTCTGTGCGTCCCTCCTCTCTCTCTCTCTGTGCGTCCCTCCTCTCTCTCTGTGCGTCCCTCCTCTCTCTCTCTGTGCGTCCCTCCTCTCTCTCTCTGTGCGTCCCTCCTCTCTCTCTCTGTGCGTCCTCCTCTCTCTCTGTGCGTCCCTCCTCTCTCTCTCTGTGCGTCCCTCCTCTCTCTCTGTGCGTCCCTCCTCTCTCTCTCTGTGCGTCCCTCCTCTCTCTCTCTGTGCGTCCTCCTCTCTCTCTCTGTGCGTCCCTCCTCTCTCTCTCTGTGCGTCCCTCCTCTCTCTCTCTCTGTGCGTCCCTCCTCTCTCTCTCTGTGCGTCCCTCCTCTCTCTCTGTGCGTCCCTCTCTCTCTCTCTCTGTGCGTCCCTCCTCTCTCTCTGTGCGTCCCTCCTCTCTCTCTCTGTGCGTCCTCCTCTCTCTCTCTGTGCGTCCCTCCTCTCTCTCTCTGTGCGTCCCTCCTCTCTCTCTGTGCGTCCCTCCTCTCTCTCTCTCTGTGCGTCCCTCCTCTCTCTCTCTCTGTGCGTCCCTCCTCTCTCTCTGTGCGTCCCTCCTCTCTCTCTGTGCGTCCCTCCTCTCTCTCTCTGTGCGTCCCTCCTCTCTCTCTCTGTGCGTCCCTCCTCTCTCTCTCTGTGCGTCCTCCTCTCTCTCTGTGCGTCCCTCCTCTCTCTCTCTGTGCGTCCCTCCTCTCTCTCTCTCTGTGCGTCCCTCCTCTCTCTCTCTCTGTGCGTCCCTCCTCTCTCTCTCTGTGCGTCCCTCCTCTCTCTGTGCGTCCCTCCTCTCTCTCTGTGCGTCCTCCTCTCTCTCTCTCTCTGTGCGTCCCTCCTCTCTCTCTGTGCGTCCCTCCTCTCTCTCTCTGTGCGTCCCTCCTCTCTCTCTGTGCGTCCCTCCTCTCTCTCTCTGTGCGTCCCTCCTCTCTCTCTGTGGTCCCTCCTCTCTCTCTGTGCGTCCTCCTCTCTCTCTGTGCGTCCCTCCTCTCTCTCTCTGTGCGTCCCTCCTCTCTCTCTGTGTGCGTCCCTCCTCTCTCCTCTCTCTGTGCGTCCCTCCTCTCTCTGTGCGTCCTCCTCTCTCTCTCTGTGCGTCCCTCTCTCTCTCTCTCTGTGCGTCCCTCCTCTCTCTCTGTGCGTCCTCCTCTCTCTCTCTGTGCGTCCCTCCTCTCTCTCTCTGTGCGTCCCTCCTCTCTCTCTCTGTGCGTCCCTCCTCTCTCTCTCTGTGCGTCCTCCTCTCTCTCTCTGTGCGTCCTCCTCTCTCTCTCTGTGCGTCCCTCCTCTCTCTCTCTGTGCGTCCCTCCTCTCTCTCTCTGTGCGTCCCTCCTCTCTCTCTCTGTGCGTCCCTCCTCTCTCTCTCTCTGTGCGTCCCTCCTCTCTCTCTCTGTGCGTCCCTCCTCTCTCTCTCTGTGCGTCCCTCCTCTCTCTCTCTGTGCGTCCCTCCTCTCTCTCTGTGCGTCCCTCCTCTCTCTCTGTGCGTCCCTCCTCTCTCTCTCTGTGCGTCCCTCCTCTCTCTCTCTGTGCGTCCCTCCTCTCTCTCTCTGTGCGTCCCTCCTCTCTCTCTGTGCGTCCCTCTCTCTCTCTCTGTGCGTCCCTCCTCTCTCTCTCTGTGCGTCCCTCCCTCTCTCTCTGTGCGTCCCTCCTCTCTCTGTGCGTCCCTCCTCTCTCTCTGTGCGTCCCTCCTCTCTCTCTCTGTGCGTCCCTCCTCTCTCTCTCTGTGCGTCCCTCCTCTCTCTCTGTGCGTCCCTCCTCTCTCTCTCTGTGCGTCCCTCTCTCTCTCTCTCTGTGCGTCCCTCCTCTCTCTCTGTGCGTCTCTCTCTCTCTGTGCGTCTCCTCTCTCTCTCTGTGCGTCCCTCCTCTCTCTCTCTGTGCGTCCCTCCTCTCTCTCTCTGTGCGTCCCTCCTCTCTCTCTCTGTGCGTCCCTCCTCTCTCTCTGTGCGTCCCTCCTCTCTCTCTCTGTGCGTCCTCCTCTCTCTCTCTGTGCGTCCCTCCTCTCTCTCTGTGCGTCCCTCCTCTCTCTCTGTGCGTCCCTCCTCTCTCTCTGTGCGTCCCTCTCTCTCTCTGTGCGTCCCTCCTCTCTCTCTCTGTGCGTCCCTCCTCTCTCTCTCTGTGCGTCCCTCCTCTCTCTCTCTGTGCGTCCCTCCTCTCTCTCTCTGTGCGTCCCTCCTCTCTCTCTCTGTGCGTCCCTCCTCTCTCTCTCTCTGTGCGTCCCTCCTCTCTCTCTCTGTGCGTCCCTCCTCTCTCTCTGTGCGTCCCTCCTCTCTCTCTCTGTGCGTCCCTCCTCTCTCTCTGTGCGTCCCTCCTCTCTCTCTGTGCGTCCCTCCTCTCTCTCTCTGTGCGTCCCTCCTCTCTCTCTCTGTGCGTCCCTCCTCTCTCTCTCTGTGCGTCCCTCCTCTCTCTCTGTGCGTCCCTCCTCTCTCTCTCTGTGCGTCCCTCCTCTCTCTCTCTGTGCGTCCCTCCTCTCTCTCTGTGCGTCCCTCCTCTCTCTCTCTGTGCGTCCCTCCTCTCTCTCTGTGCGTCCCTCCTCTCTCTCTCTGTGCGTCCTCCTCTCTCTCTGTGGCCCTCCTCTCTCTCTGCGTCCTCCTCTCTCTCTGTGCGTCCCTCCTCTCTCTCTCTGTGCGTCCTCCTCTCTCTCTCTGTGCGTCCCTCTCTCTCTCTGTGCGTCCCTCCTCTCTCTCTGTGCGTCCCTCCTCTCTCTCTCTGTGCGTCCCTCCTCTCTCTCTCTGTGCGTCCCTCTCTCTCTCTCTGTGCGTCCCTCCTCTCTCTCTGTGCGTCCCTCCTCTCTCTCTCTGTGCGTCCCTCCTCTCTCTCTGTGCGTCCCTCCTCTCTCTCTCTGTGCGTCCCTCCTCTCTCTCTGTGCGTCCCTCCTCTCTCTCTGTGCGTCCCTCCTCTCTCTCTCTGTGCGTCCTCCTCTCTCTCTCTGTGCGTCCCTCCTCTCTCTCTCTGTGCGTCCCTCCTCTCTCTCTGTGCGTCCCTCCTCTCTCTCTCTGTGCGTCCCTCCTCTCTCTCTCTGTGCGTCCCTCCTCTCTCTCTGTGCGTCCCTCCTCTCTCTCTCTGTGCGTCCCTCCTCTCTCTCTCTGTGCGTCCCTCCTCTCTCTCTGTGCGTCCCTCCTCTCTCTCTCTGTGCGTCCCTCCTCTCTCTCTGTGCGTCCCTCCTCTCTCTCTCTGTGCGTCCCTCCTCTCTCTCTCTGTGCGTCCCTCCTCTCTCTCTCTGTGCGTCCCTCCTCTCTCTCTCTGTGCGTCCCTCCTCTCTCTCTGTGCGTCCCTCCTCTCTCTCTCTGTGCGTCCCTCCTCTCTCTCTCTGTGCGTCCCTCCTCTCTCTCTGTGCGTCCCTCCTCTCTCTCTCTGTGCGTCCTCCTCTCTCTCTCTGTGCGTCCCTCCTCTCTCTCTCTGTGCGTCCCTCCTCTCTCTCTGTGCGTCCCTCCTCTCTCTCTCTGTGCGTCCCTCCTCTCTCTCTGTGCGTCCCTCCTCTCTCTCTCTGTGCGTCCCTCCTCTCTCTCTGTGCGTCCCTCCTCTCTCTCTCTGTGCGTCCCTCCTCTCTCTCTCTGTGCGTCCCTCTCTCTCTCTCTGTGCGTCCCTCCTCTCTCTCTGTGCGTCCCTCCTCTCTCTCTCTGTGCGTCCCTCCTCTCTCTCTGTGCGTCCCTCCTCTCTCTCTCTGTGCGTCCCTCCTCTCTCTCTGTGCGTCCCTCCTCTCTCTCTCTGTGCGTCCCTCTCTCTCTCTCTGTGCGTCCCTCCTCTCTCTCTGTGCGTCCTCCTCTCTCTCTCTGTGCGTCCCTCCTCTCTCTCTGTGCGTCCCTCCTCTCTCTCTCTGTGCGTCCCTCCTCTCTCTCTGTGCGTCCCTCTCTCTCTCTGTGCGTCCCTCCTCTCTCTCTCTGTGCGTCCCTCCTCTCTCTCTGTGCGTCCCTCCTCTCTCTCTCTGTGCGTCCCTCCTCTCTCTCTCTGTGCGTCCTCCTCTCTCTCTCTGTGCGTCCTCCTCTCTCTCTGTGTCTCTCTCTGTGCGTCCTCCTCTCTCTCTGTGCGTCCCTCCTCTCCTCTCTGTGCGTCCCTCCTCTCTCTCTCTGTGCGTCCCTCCTCTCTCTCTCTGTGCGTCCCTCCTCTCTCTCTCTGTGCGTCCCTCCTCTCTCTCTCTGTGCGTCCCTCCTCTCTCTCTGTGCGTCCTCCTCTCTCTCTCTGTGCGTCCCTCCTCTCTCTCTCTGTGCGTCCCTCCTCTCTCTCTCTGTGCGTCCCTCCTCTCTCTCTCTGTGCGTCCCTCCTCTCTCTCTCTGTGCGTCCCTCCTCTCTCTCTGTGCGTCCCTCCTCTCTCTCTCTGTGCGTCCCTCCTCTCTCTCTCTGTGCGTCCCTCCTCTCTCTCTCTGTGCGTCCCTCCTCTCTCTCTCTGTGCGTCCCTCCTCTCTCTCTCTGTGCGTCCCTCCTCTCTCTCTCTGTGCGTCCCTCCTCTCTCTCTCTGTGCGTCCCTCCTCTCTCTCTCTGTGCGTCCCTCCTCTCTCTCTCTGTGCGTCCCTCCTCTCTCTCTCTGTGCGTCCCTCTCTCTCTGTGCGTCCCTCCTCTCTCTCTCTGTGCGTCCTCCTCTCTCTCTCTGTGCGTCCCTCCTCTCTCTCTCTGTGCGTCCCTCCTCTCTCTCTCTGTGCGTCCCTCCTCTCTCTCTCTGTGCGTCCCTCCTCTCTCTCTGTGCGTCCCTCCTCTCTCTCTCTGTGCGTCCCTCCTCTCTCTCTCTGTGCGTCCTCCTCTCTCTCTGTGCGTCCCTCCTCTCTCTCTCTGTGCGTCCCTCCTCTCTCTCTCTGTGCGTCCCTCTCTCTCTCTGTGCGTCCCTCCTCTCTCTCTGTGCGTCCCTCCTCTCTCTCTCTGTGCGTCCCTCCTCTCTCTCTCTGTGCGTCCCTCCTCTCTCTCTCTCTGTGCGTCCCTCCTCTCTCTCTCTGTGCGTCCCTCCTCTCTCTGTGCGTCCCTCCTCTCTCTGTGCGTCCCTCCTCTCTCTCTCTGTGCGTCCCTCCTCTCTCTCTGTGCGTCCCTCCTCTCTCTCTGTGCGTCCCTCCTCTCTCTCTGTGCGTCCCTCCTCTCTCTCTCTGTGCGTCCCTCCTCTCTCTCTCTGTGCGTCCCTCTCTCTCTGTGCGTCCTCTCTCTCTGTGCGTCCCTCCTCTCTCTCTCTGTGCGTCCTCCTCTCTCTCTGTGCGTCCTCTCTCTCTCTCTCTCTGTGCGTCCCTCCTCTCTCTCTCTGTGCGTCCCTCCTCTCTCTCTCTGTGCGTCCCTCCTCTCTCTCTGTGCGTCCCTCCTCTCTCTCTCTGTGCGTCCCTCCTCTCTCTCTCTGTGCGTCCCTCCTCTCTCTCTCTGTGCGTCCCTCCTCTCTCTCTCTGTGCGTCCCTCCTCTCTCTCTCTCTGTGCGTCCCTCCTCTCTCTCTCTGTGCGTCCCTCCTCTCTCTCTCTGTGCGTCCTCCTCTCTCTCTCTCTGTGCGTCCCTCCTCTCTCTCTCTGTGCGTCCCTCCTCTCTCTCTCTCTGTGCGTCCCTCCCTCTCTCTCTGTGCTCCTCCTCTCTCTCTGTGCGTCCCTCCTCTCTCTCTCTGTGCGTCCCTCCTCTCTCTCTCTCTGTGCGTCCCTCCTCTCTCTCTCTGTGCGTCCTCCTCTCTCTCTCGTGCGTCCCTCCTCTCTCTCTGTGCGTCCCTCCTCTCTCTCTGTGCGTCCCTCCTCTCTCTCTCTGTGCGTCCCTCCTCTCTCTGTGCGTCCCTCCTCTCTCTCTCTGTGCGTCCTCTCTCTCTCTCTCTGTGCGTCCCTCCTCTCTCTCTGTGCGTCCCTCCTCTCTCTCTCTGTGCGTCCCTCCTCTCTCTCTGTGCGTCCCTCCTCTCTCTCTCTGTGCGTCCCTCCTCTCTCTCTCTGTGCGTCCCTCCTCTCTCTCTCTGTGCGTCCCTCCTCTCTCTCTCTGTGCGTCCCTCCTCTCTCTCTCTGTGCGTCCCTCCTCTCTCTCTGTGCGTCCCTCCTCTCTCTCTCTGTGCGTCCTCCTCTCTCTCTCTGTGCGTCCCTCCTCTCTCTCTCTGTGCGTCCCTCCTCTCTCTCTCTCTGTGCGTCCCTCCTCTCTCTCTCTGTGCGTCCCTCCTCTCTCTCTCTGTGCGTCCCTCCTCTCTCTCTGTGCGTCCCTCCTCTCTCTCTCTGTGCGTCCCTCCTCTCTCTCTCTGTGCGTCCCTCCTCTCTCTCTCTGTGCGTCCTCCTCTCTCTCTCTGTGCGTCCCTCCTCTCTCTCTCTGTGCGTCCCTCCTCTCTCTCTCTGTGCGTCCCTCTCTCTCTCTCTGTGCGTCCCTCCTCTCTCTCTCTGTGCGTCCTCTCTCTCTCTCTGTGCGTCCCTCCTCTCTCTCTCTGTGCGTCCCTCTCTCTCTCTCTGTGCGTCCCTCCTCTCTCTCTCTGTGCGTCCCTCCTCTCTCTCTCTGTGCGTCCCTCCTCTCTCTCTGTGCGTCCCTCCTCTCTCTCTCTGTGCGTCCCTCCTCTCTCTCTCTGTGCGTCCCTCCTCTCTCTCTCTGTGCGTCCCTCCTCTCTCTCTCTGTGCGTCCCTCCTCTCTCTGTCGTCCCTCCTCTCTCTCTCTGTGCGTCCCTCCTCTCTCTCTCTGTGCGTCCCTCCTCTCTCTCTCTGTGCGTCCCTCCTCTCTCTCTGTGCGTCCCTCCTCTCTCTCTCTGTGCGTCCCTCCTCTCTCTCTGTGCGTCCCTCCTCTCTCTCTGTGCGTCCCTCCTCTCTCTCTGTGCGTCCCTCCTCTCTCTCTCTGTGCGTCCCTCCTCTCTCTCTCTGTGCGTCCCTCCTCTCTCTCTCTGTGCGTCCCTCCTCTCTCTCTCTGTGCGTCCCTCCTCTCTCTCTCTGTGCGTCCCTCCTCTCTCTCTCTGTGCGTCCCTCCTCTCTCTCTCTGTGCGTCCCTCCTCTCTCTCTCTGTGCGTCCCTCCTCTCTCTCTCTCTGTGCGTCCCTCCTCTCTCTCTCTGTGCGTCCTCCTCTCTCTCTCTGTGCGTCCCTCCTCTCTCTCTCTGTGCGTCCCTCCTCTCTCTCTGACTGTGCGTCCCTCCTCTCTCTCTCTGTGCGTCCCTCCTCTCTCTCTCTGTGCGTCCCTCCTCTCTCTCTCTGTGCGTCCCTCCTCTCTCTCTCTGTGCGTCCCTCCCTCTCTCTGGCGTCCCTCCTCTCTGTGCGTCCCTCCTCTCTCTCTCTGTGCGTCCCTCCTCTCTCTCTCTGTGCGTCCCTCCTCTCTCTCTCTGTGCGTCCTTCCTCTCTCTGTGCGTCCCTCCTCTCTCTCTCTGTGCGTCCCTCCTCTCTCTCTCTCTGTGCGTCCCTCCTCTCTCTCTCTGTGCGTCCCTCCTCTCTCTCTCTGTGCGTCCCTCCTCTCTCTGTGCGTCCCTCCTCTCTCTCTCTGTGCGTCCCTCCTCTCTCTCTCTGTGCGTCCCTCCTCTCTCTCTCTCTGTGCGTCCCTCCTCTCTCTCTCTGTGCGTCCCTCCTCTCTCTCTCTGTGCGTCCCTCCTCTCTCTCTCTGTGCGTCCCTCCTCTCTCTCTCTCTGTGCGTCCCTCCTCTCTCTCTGTGCGTCCCTCCTCTCTCTCTCTGTGCGTCCCTCCTCTCTCTCTCTGTGCGTCCCTCCTCTCTCTCTCTCTCTGTGCGTCCCTCCTCTCTCTCTGTGCGTCCCTCCTCTCTCTCTCTGTGCGTCCCTCCTCTCTCTCTCTGTGCGTCCCTCCTCTCTCTGTGCGTCCCTCCTCTCTCTCTGTGCGTCCCTCCTCTCTCTCTCTGTGCGTCCCTCCTCTCTCTCTCTGTGCGTCCCTCCTCTCTCTCTCTGTGCGTCCCTCCTCTCTCTCTCTGTGCGTCCCTCCTCTCTCTCTCTGTGCGTCCCTCCTCTCTCTCTCTGTGCGTCCCTCCTCTCTCTCTCTGTGCGTCCCTCCTCTCTCTCTCTGTGCGTCCCTCCTCTCTCTCTCTGTGCGTCCCTCCTCTCTCTCTGTGCGTCCCTCCTCTCTCTCTCTGTGCGTCCCTCTCTCTCTCTCTGTGCGTCCCTCCTCTCTCTCTCTGTGCGTCCCTCCTCTCTCTCTCTGTGCGTCCCTCCTCTCTCTCTCTGTGCGTCCCTCCTCTCTCTCTGTGCGTCCCTCCTCTCTCTCTGTGCGTCCCTCCTCTCTCTCTCTGTGCGTCCCTCCTCTCTCTCTCTGTGCGTCCCTCCTCTCTCTCTCTGTGCGTCCCTCCTCTCTCTCTCTCTCTGTGCGTCCCTCCTCTCTCTCTGTGCGTCCCTCCTCTCTCTCTGTGCGTCCCTCCTCTCTCTCTCTGTGCGTCCCTCCTCTCTCTCTGTGCGTCCCTCCTCTCTCTCTGTGCGTCCCTCCTCTCTCTCTCTGTGCGTCCCTCCTCTCTCTCTGTGCGTCCCTCCTCTCTCTCTCTGTGCGTCCCTCCTCTCTCTCTCTGTGCGTCCTCCTCTCTCTCTGTGCGTCCCTCCTCTCTCTGTGCGTCCCTCCTCTCTCTCTCTGTGCGTCCCTCTCTCTCTCTGTGCGTCCCTCCTCTCTCTCTCTCTGTGCGTCCCTCCTCTCTCCTCTGTCGTCCTCCTCTCTCTCTGTGCGTCCTCCTCTCTCTCTGTGCGTCCCTCCTCTCTCTCTCTGTGCGTCCCTCCTCTCTCTCTCTGTGCGTCCCTCCTCTCTCTCTGTGCGTCCCTCCTCTCTCTCTCTGTGCGTCCCTCCTCTCTCTCTCTGTGCGTCCCTCCTCTCTCTCTCTGTGCGTCCCTCCTCTCTCTCTCTGTGCGTCCCTCCTCTCTCTCTGTGCGTCCCTCCTCTCTCTCTCTGGCGTCCCTCCTCTCTCTCTCTGTGCGTCCCTCCTCTCTCTCTCTCTCTGTGCGTCCCTCCTCTCTCTCTCTGTGCGTCCTCTCTCTCTCTCTGTGCGTCCCTCCTCTCTTCTGTGCGTCCCTCCTCTCTCTCTCTGTGCGTCCCTCCTCTCTCTCTCTGTGCGTCCCTCCTCCTCTCTCTCTGTGCGTCCCTCCTCTCTCTCTCTGTGCGTCCCTCCTCTCTCTCTCTGTGCGTCCCTCCTCTCTCTCTGTGCGTCCCTCCTCTCTCTCTGTGCGTCCCTCTCTCTCTCTCTCTGTGCGTCCCTCCTCTCTCTCTCTGTGCGTCCCTCCTCTCTCTCTCTGTGCGTCCCTCCTCTCTCTCTCTGTGCGTCCCTCCTCTCTCTCTCTGTGCGTCCCTCCTCTCTCTCTCTGTGCGTCCCTCCTCTCTCTCTCTGTGCGTCCCTCTCTCTCTCTGTGCGTCCCTCCTCTCTCTCTCTGTGCGTCCCTCCTCTCTCTCTCTGTGCGTCCCTCCTCTCTCTCTCTGTGCGTCCCTCCTCTCTCTCTGTGCGTCCCTCCTCTCTCTCTCTGTGCGTCCCTCCTCTCTCTCTGTGCGTCCCTCCTCTCTCTCTCTGTGCGTCCCTCTCTCTCTCTCTGTGCGTCCCTCCTCTCTCTCTCTCTGTGCGTCCCGTCCCTCCTCTCTCTCTGTGCGTCCCTCCTCTCTCTCTCTCAGTGCGTCCCTCCTCTCTCTCCTCTCTGTGCGTCCCTCCTCTCTCTCTCTGTGCGTCCCTCCTCTCTCTCTCTGTGCGTCCCTCCTCTCTCTCTCTGTGCGTCCCTCCTCTCTCTCTTGTGCGTCCCTCCTCTCTCTCTCTGTGCGTCCCTCCTCTCTCTCTCTGTGCGTCCCTCCTCTCTCTCTCTGTGCATCCCTCCTCTCTCTCTCTCTGTGCGTCCCTCCTCTCTCTCTCTGTGCGTCCCTCCTCTCTCTCTCTGTGCGTCCTCCTCTCTCTCTGTGCGTCCTCCTCTCTCTCTGTCTTCCCTCTCTCTCTGTGCGTTCCCTCCTCTCTCTCTGTGCGTCCCTCCTCTCTCTCTCTGTGCGTCCCTCCTCTCTCTCTCTGTGCGTCCCTCCTCTCTCTCTCTGTGCGTCCCTCCTCTCTCTCTCTGTGCGTCCCTCCTCTCTCTCTCTGTGCGTCCCTCCTCTCTCTCTCTGTGCGTCCCTCCTCTCTCTCTCTGTGCGTCCCTCCTCTCTCTCTCTGTGCGTCCCTCCTCTCTCTCTCTCTGTGCGTCCCTCCTCTCTCTCTCTGTGCGTCCCTCCTCTCTCTCTCTGTGCGTCCCTCCTCTCTCTCTCTGTGCGTCCCTCCTCTCTCTCTCTGTGCGTCCCTCCTCTCTCTCTGTGCGTCCCTCCTCTCTCTCTCTGTGCGTCCCTCCTCTCTCTCTCTGTGCGTCCCTCCTCTCTCTCTCTGTGCGTCCCTCCTCTCTCTCTCTGTGCGTCCCTCCTCTCTCTCTCTCTGTGCGTCCCTCCTCTCTCTCTCTGTGCGTCCCTCCTCTCTCTCTCTCTGTGCGTCCCTCCTCTCTCTCTGTGCGTCCCTCCTCTCTCTCTCTGTGCGTCCCTCCTCTCTCTCTCTGTGCGTCCCTCCTCTCTCTCTGTGCGTCCCTCCTCTCTCTCTCTGTGCGTCCCTCCTCTCTCTCTCTGTGCGTCCCTCCTCTCTCTCTCTGTGCGTCCCTCCTCTCTCTCTGTGCGTCCCTCCTCTCTCTCTCTCTGTGCGTCCCTCCTCTCTCTCTCTGTGCGTCCCTCCTCTCTCTCTCTGTGCGTCCCTCCTCTCTCTCTCTGTGCGTCCCTCCTCTCTCTCTCAGTGCGTCCCTCCTCTCTCTCTCTGTGCGTCCCTCCTCTCTCTCTCTGTGCGTCCCTCCTCTCTCTCTCTGTGCGTCCCTCCTCTCTCTCTGTGCGTCCCTCCTCTCTCTCTCTGTGCGTCCCTCCTCTCTCTCTCTCTGTGCGTCCCTCCTCTCTCTCTCTCTGTGCGTCCCTCCTCTCTCTCTCTGTGCGTCCCTCCTCTCTCTCTCTGTGCGTCCCTCCTCTCTCTCTGTGCGTCCCTCCTCTCTCTCTCTGTGCGTCCCTCCTCTCTCTCTCTGTGCGTCCCTCCTCTCTCTCTCTGTGCGTCCCTCCTCTCTCTCTCTCTGTGCGTCCCTCCTCTCTCTCTCTCTGTGCGTCCCTCCTCTCTCTCTCTGTGCGTCCCTCCTCTCTCTCTGTGCGTCCCTCCTCTCTCTCTCTGTGCGTCCCTCCTCTCTCTCTCAGTGCGTCCCTCCTCTCTCTCTCTGTGCGTCCCTCCTCTCTCTCTCTGTGCGTCCCTCCTCTCTCTCTCTGTGCGTCCCTCCTCTCTCTCTCTGTGTGTCCCTCCTCTCTCTCTCTGTGCGTCCCTCCTCTCTCTCTCTCTGTGCGTCCCTCCTCTCTCTCTCTGTGCGTCCCTCCTCTCTCTCTCTCTCTGTGCGTCCCTCCTCTCTCTCTCTGTGCGTCCCTCCTCTCTCTCTGTGCGTCCCTCCTCTCTCTCTGTGCGTCCCTCCTCTCTCTCTCTGTGCGTCCCTCCTCTCTCTCTCTGTGCGTCCCTCCTCTCTCTCTCTGTGCGTCCCTCCTCTCTCTCTCTGTGCGTCCCTCCTCTCTCTCTGTGTCCCTCCTCTCTCTCTCTGTGCGTCCCTCCTCTCTCTCTGTGCGTCCCTCCTCTCTCTCTGTGCGTCCCTCCTCTCTCTCTCCGTGCGTCCCTCCTCTCTCTCTCTCTGTGTCCCTCCTCTCTCTCTCTGTGCGTCCCTCCTCTCTCTCTCCGTGCGTCCCTCCTCTCTCTCTCTCTGTGTCCCTCCTCTCTCTCTGTGCGTCCCTCCTCTCTCTCTGTGCGTCCCTCCTCTCTCTCTCTGTGCGTCCCTCCTCTCTCTCTCTCTGTGTCCCTCCTCTCTCTCTCTGTGCGTCCCTCCCCTCTCTCTGTGCGTCCCTCCCCTCTCTCTCTCTCTCTGTGCGTCCCTCCTCTCTCTCTCTGTGCGTCCCTCCTCTCTCTCTGTGCGTCCCTCCTCTCTCTCTCTCTGTGCGTCCCTCCTCTCTCTCTCTGTGCGTCCCTCCCCTCTCTCTCTCTCTCTGTACGTCCCTCCTCTCTCTCTGTGCGTCCCTCCTCTCTCTCTCTCTCTCTCTGTGCGTCCCTCCTCTCTCTCTCTGTGCGTCCCTCCTCTCTCTCTCTCTCTCTCTGTGCGTCCCTCCTCTCTCTCTCTGTGCGTCCCTCCTCTCTCTCTCTGTGCGTCCCTCCTCTCTCTCTCTGTGCGTCCCTCCTCTCTCTCTCTCTGTGCGTCCCTCCTCTCTCTCTCTGTGCGTCCCTCCTCTCTCTCTCTGTGCGTCCCTCCTCTCTCTCTCTCTGTGCGTCCCTCCTCTCTCTCTCTCTGTGCGTCCCTCCTCTCTCTCTCTGTGCGTCCCTCCTCTCTCTCTCTGTGCGTCCCTCCTCTCTCTCTCTGTGCGTCCCTCCTCTCTCTCTCTCTGTGCGTCCCTCCTCTCTCTCTCTGTGCGTCCCTCCTCTCTCTCTCTGTGCGTCCCTCCTCTCTCTCTCTCTGTGCGTCCCTCCGTCTCCCCTGCCCCCCTCGCTCTCCTCTCCCCCCCTCCCCCCTCACACACTCTTTTCTTTGCAGCCGCCACCGAAGATTCCAGACAAGCAGCTGGATGAGCGCGAGCACACGATAGAGGAGTGGAAAGGTATCCCTCCGCTATACCCTGCGCGCGTCCTTACCCACAATCCCCTATACCCTGCGCGCGTCCTTACCCACAATCCCCTATACCCTGCGCGCGTCCTTACCCACAATCCCCTATACCCTGCGCGCGTCCTTACCCACAATCCCCTATACCCTGCGCGCGTCCTTACCCACAATCCTCTATACCCTGCGCGCGTCCTTACCCACAATCCTCTATACCCTGCGTGCTTCCTTACCCACAATCCCCTATACCCTGCGCGCGTCCTTACCCACAATCCTCTATACCCTGCGTGCTTCCTTACCCACAATCCCCTATACCCTGCGCGCGTCCTTACCCACAATCCTCTATACCCTGCGCGCGTCCTTACCCACAATCCTCTATACCCTGCGTGCTTCCTTACCCACAATTCTCTATACCCTGCGTGCGTCCTTACCCACAATCCCCTATACCCTGCGCGCGTCCTTACCCACAATCCCCTATACCCAGCGCGCGTCCTTACCCACAATCCTCTATACCCTGCGCGCGTCCTTACCCACAATCCCCTATACCCTGCGCGCGTCCTTACCCACAATCCCCTATACCCTGCGCGCGTCCTTACCCACAATCCCGTTACCCTGCGCGCGTCCTTACCCACAATCCCCTATACACTGCGCGCGTCCTTACCCACAATCCCCTATACCCTGCGCGCGTCCTTAACCACAATCCCCTATACCCTGCGCGCGTCCTTACCCACAATCCCGTTACTCTGCGCGCGTCCTTACCCACAATTTCCTATACACTGCGCGCGTCCTTACCCACAATCCCCTATACCCTGCGCGCGTCCTTACCCACAATCCCCTATACCCTGCGCGCGTCCTTACCCACAATCCCGTTACCCTGCGCGCGTCCTTACCCACAATCCCCTATACACTGCGCACGTCCTTACCCACAATCCCGTTACACTGCGCGCGTCCTTACCCACAATCCCGTTACACTGCGCGCATCCTTACCCACAATCCCGTTACACTGCGCGCGTCCTTACCCACAATCCCGTTACACTGCGCGTCCTTACCCACAATCCCGTTACCCTGCGCGCGTCCTGACCCACAATCCCCTATACACTGCGCACGTCCTTACCCACAATCCCGTTACCCTGCGCGCGTCCTTACCCACAATCCCGTTACACTGCGCGTCCTTACCCACAATCCCATTACCCTGCGCGCGTCCTGACCACAATCCCGTTACACTGCGCGCGTCCTTACCCACAATCCCGTTACACTGCGCGTCCTTACCCACAATCCCGTTACACTGCGCGCGTCCTTACCCACAATCTCGTTACACTGCGCGCGTCCTTACCCACAATCCCGTTACACTGCGCGTCCTTACCCACAATCCCGTTACACTGCGCGTCCTTACCCACAATCCCGTTACACTGCGCGCGTCCTTACCCACAATCCTATTACACTGCGCGTCTTTACCCACAATCCCTTTACACTGTGCACGTCCTTACCCACAATCCCATTACACTGCGCGTCTTTACCCACAATCCCGTTACACTGCGCGCGTCCTTACCCACAATCCCGTTACACTGCGCGCGTCCTTACCCACAATCCCGTTACACTGCGCGCGTCCTTACCCACAATCCCGTTACACTTTGCGCGTATAGTGCTGAACACTGGCTGGTACACGAATGCGCCGCCCCTGCGCTAACGCGGTTATCTGTCCGTTTTCAGAGCTGATATATAAGGAAGTGCTGGACTGGGAGGAGAGAGCCAGGAACGGGGTAATCCGGGGGCAACCGCCTCCTTTAGGTTGGTTTATTCAAATTGTGCCCAGATGTGAGCAGTGAGAAGGGGGGAGAGGAGGAGGAGGGGCAGGGGAGAAGCGGAGAGGTGATTTGGGGGGGGGGGAGTAGAGGGAGGTGATGGGGGGGCTAGGGGGGGAATTAAGGAGGGATGGGTGAAGGAGGAGTCGAGCGGAGAAGCAATGGGATGGGAGAAAGAGGAGATGGGGCAGAGGTGAGGGATGGGGAGATTACAGGCAGAGGTGAGGGATGGAGGGAATACAGGCGGAGGTGAGGGATGGGGGAGTTCAGGCGGAGGTGAGGGATGGGGAGATTACAGGCGGAGGTGAGGGATGGGGAGATTACAGGCGGAGGTGAGGGATGGGGTGATTACAGGCGGAGATGAAGGATGGGGAGATTACAGGCGGAGGTGAGGGATGGGGGGAGTACAGGCAGAGGTGAGGGATGGGGGGAGTACAGGCAGAGGTGAGGGATGGGGGGAGTACAGGCAGAGGTGAGGGATGGGGGGAGTACAGGCAGAGGTGAGGGATGGGGGGAGTACAGTCGGAGGCGAGGGATGGGGAGATTACAGGCGGAAGTGAGGGATGGGGGGATTACAGGCGGAGGTGAGGGATGGGAGGGGGGAGTACAGGCGGAGGTGGGATGGGGGGAGTACAAGCGGAGGTGGGATGGGGGGAGTACAAGCGGAGGTGAGGGGTGGGGAGATTACAGGCGGAGGTGATGGATGGGGGGAGTACAGGCGGAGGTGAGGGATGGGGGGAGTACAGGCGGTGGTGAGGGATGGGGAGATTACAGGCGTAGGTGAGGGATGGGGAGATTACAGGCGGAGGTGAGGGATGGGGAGATTACAGGCGGAGGTGATGGATGGGGGGAGTACAGGCAGAGGTGAGGGATGGGGGGAGTACAGGCAGAGGTGAGGGATGGGGGGAGTACAGGCAGAGGTGAGGGATGGGGGGAGTACAGGCAGAGGTGAGGGATGGGGAGATTACAGGCGGAGGTGAGGGATGGGGAGATTACAGGCGGAGGTGATGGATGGGGGGAGTACAGGCAGTGGTGAGGGAGGGGGGAGTACAGGCAGAGGTGAGGGATGGGGGGAGTACAGGCGGAGGTGAGGGATGGGGGGATTACAGGCGGAGGTGAGGGATGGGAGGGGGGAGTACAAGCGGAGGTGAGGGGTGGGAGGGGGGAGTACAGGCGGAGGTGAGGGGTGGGAGGGGGGGAGTACAGTCGGAGGTAAGGGATGGGGAGATTACAGGCGGAGGTGAGGGATGGGGGGATTACAGGCGGAGGTGAGGGATGGGAGGGGGGAGTACAGGCGGAGGGATGGGAGTGGGGAGTACAGGCGGAGGTGAGAGGTGGGATGGGGGGAGTACAAGCGGAGGGGGGAGTACAGGCGGAGGTGAGGGGTGGGATGGGGGGAGTACAGGTGAGAGGTGGGATGGGAGGAGTACAGGCGGAGGTGAGAGGTGGGATGGGGGGAGTACAGGCGGAGGTGAGAGGTGGGATGGGAGGAGTACAGGCGGAGGTGAGGGATGGGAGGGGGGAGTACAGGCGGAGGTGAGAGGTGGGATGGGGGGAGTACAGGCGGAGGTGGGAGTGGGGAGTACAGGCGTAGGTGAGGGATGGGAGGGGGGAGTACAGGCGGAGGTGAGGGGTGGGATGGGGGGAGTACAGGCGGAGAGATGGGATGGGTGGGGGGAGTACAGGCGTAGGTGAGGGGTGGGATGGGGGGAGTACAGGCGGAGGGATGGGAGGGGGGAGTACAGGCGTAGGTGAGGGGTGGGATGGGGGGAGTACAGGCGGAGGTGAGGGATGGGAGGGGGGAGTACAGGCGATGGGAGGGGGGAGTACAGGCGTAGGTGAGGGGTGGAATGGGGGGAGTACAAGCGGAGGTGAGGGATGGGAGTGGGGAGTACAGGCGGATGGGAAGGGGGAGTACAGGCGTAGGTGAGGGGTGGAATGGGGGGAGTACAAGCGGAGGTGAGGGATGGGAGTGGGGAGTACAGGCGATGGGAGGGGGGAGTACAGGCGGAGGTGAGGGGTGAGAGGTGGGAGGAGCTGCTGACCCCCTGCCCTGCTTTCCCATAGCACAGGTGCAGCAGTAAGTGACAGGTGGGATGGGGGGAGTACAGGCGGAGGTGAGGGTTGGGATGGGGGGAGTACAGGCGGAGGTGAGAGGTGGGATGGGGGGAGTACAGGCGGAGGTGAGGGATGGGAGGGGGGAGTACAGGCGGAGGTGAGGGGTGGGATGGGGGGAGTACAGGCGGAGAGATGGGATGGGTGGGGGGAGTACAGGCGGAGGTGAGGGATGGGAAGGGGGAGTACAGGCGGAGGTGGGATGGGGGGAGTACAAGCGGAGGTGGGATGGGGGGAGTACAAGCGGAGGTGAGGGGTGGGAAGATTACAGGCGGAGGTGAGGGATGGGGAGATTACAGGCGGAGGTGATGGATGGGGGGAGTACAGGCGGAGGTGAGGGATGGGGGGAGTACAGGCGGAGGTGAGGGATGGGGAGATTACAGGCGGAGGTGAGGGATGGGGAGATTACAGGCGGAGGTGAGGGATGGGGGGAGTACAGGCAGAGGTGAGGGATGGGGGGAGTACAGGCAGAGGTGAGGGATGGGGGGAGTACAGGCAGAGGTGAGGGATGGGGAGATTACAGGCGGAGGTGAGGGATGGGGAGATTACAGGCGGAGGTGATGGATGGGGGGAGTACAGGCAGTGGTGAGGGATGGGGGAGTACAGGCAGAGGTGAGGGATGGGGGGAGTACAGGCGGAGGTGAGGGATGGGGGGATTACAGGCGGAGGTGAGGGATGGGAGGGGGGAGTACAGGCGGAGGTGAGAGGTGGGATGGGGGGAGTACAAGCGGAGGTGAGGGGTGGGAGGGGGGAGTACAGGCGGAGGTGAGGGGTGGGAGGGGGGGAGTACAGTCGGAGGTAAGGGATGGGGAGATTACAGGCGGAGGTGAGGGATGGGGGGATTACAGGCGGAGGTGAGGGATGGGAGGGGGGAGTACAGGCGGAGGGATGGGAGTGGGGAGTACAGGCGGAGGTGGGAGGGGGGAGTACAGGCGGAGGTGAGGGGTGGGATGGGGGGAGTACAGGTGAGAGGTGGGATAGGAGGAGTACAGGCGGAGGTGAGAGGTGGAATGGGAGGAGTACAGGCGGAGGTGGGAGTGGGGAGTACAGGCGGAGGTGAGGGATGGGAGGGGGGAGTACAGGCTTAGGTGAGAGGTGGGATGGGGGGAGTACAGGCGGAGGTGGGAGTGGGGAGTACAGGCGGAGGTGAGGGATGGGAGGGGGGAGTACAGGCGTAGGTGAGGGGTGGGATGGGGGGAGTACAGGCGGAGAGATGGGATGGGTGGGGGGAGTATAGGCGTAGGTGAGGGGTGGGATGGGGGGAGTACAGGCGGAGGTGAGGGATGGGAGGGGGGAGTACAGGCGTAGGTGAGGGGTGGGATGGGGGGAGTACAAGCGGAGGTGAGGGATGGGAGTGGGGAGTACAGGCGGATGGGAGGGGGGAGTACAGGCGTAGGTGAGGGGTGGGATGGGGGGAGTACAAGCGGAGGTGAGGAATGGGAGTGGGGAGTACAGGCGATGGGAGGGGGGAGTACAGGCGGAGGTGAGGGGTGGGAGGGGGGAGTACAGGCGGAGGTGAGCGGTGGGAGGGGGGAGTACAGGCGGAGAGATGGGATGGGAGGTGGGATGTACAGGCGTAGGTGAGGGATGGGAGGTGGGAGGAGCTGCTGACCCCCTGCTCTGCTTTCCCATAGCACAGGTGCAGCAGTAAGTGACGGGTGGGATGGGGGGAGTACAGGCGGAGGTGAGGGGTGGGGTGGGGTGGGAGGAGCTGCTGACCCCCTGTCCTGCTTTCCCATAGCACAGGTGCAGCAGTAAGTGACGGGTGGGATGGGGGGAGTACAGGCGGAGGTGAGGGGTGAGAGGTGGGAGGAGCTGCTGACCCCCTGCCCTGCTTTCCCATAGCACAGGTGCAGCAGTAAGTGACGGGTGGGATGGGGGGAGTACAGGCGGAGGTGAGGGGTGGGATGGGGGGAGTACAGGCGGAGGTGAGGGGTGGGAGGGGGGGAGTACAGGCGGAGGTGAGGGGTGGGAGGTGGGAGGAGCTGCTGACTCCCTGCCCTGCTTTCCCATAGCACAGGTGCAGCAGTAAGTGACGGGTGGGAGGGGGGAGTACAGGCGGAAGTGAGGCGTGGGATGGGGGAGTACAGGCGGAGGGAAGGGAGTGGGGAGTACAGGCGGAGGTGAGGGGTGGGATGGGGGGAGTACAGGCGGAGGTGAGGCGTGGGATGGGGGAGTACAGGCGGAGGTGAGGGGTGGGAGGTGGGAGGAGCTGCTGACTCCCTGCCCTGCTTTCCCATAGCACAGGTGCAGCAGTAAGTGACGGGTGGGAGGGGGGAGTACAGGCGGAAGTGAGGCGTGGGATGGGGGAGTACAGGCGGAGGGAAGGGAGTGGGGAGTACAGGCGGAGGTGAGGGGTGGGATGGGGGGAGTACAGGCGGAGGTGAGGCGTGGGATGGGGGAGTACAGGCGGAGGTGAGGGGTGAGAGGTGGGAGGAGCTGCTGACTCCCTGCCCTGCTTTCCCATAGCACAGGTGCAGCAGTAAGTGACGGGTGGGATGGGGGGAGTACAGGCGGAGGTGAGGGATGGGAGGGGGGGAGTACAGGCGGTGGTGAGGCGTGGGAGGGGGGGAGTACAGGCGGAGGGAAGGGAGTGGGGAGTACAGGCGGAGGTGAGGGATGGGAGGGGGGAGTACAGGCGGAGGGAAGGGAGTGGGGAGTACAGGCGGAGGTGAGGCGTGGGATGGGGGAGTACAGGCGGAGGTGAGGGGTGGGATGGGAGGTGGGAGGAGCTGCTGACCCCCTGCCCTGCTTTCCCATAGCACAGGTGCAGCAGTAAGTGACGGGTGGGATGGGGGGAGTACAGGCGGAGGTGAGGGGTGGGATGGGGGGAGTACAGGCGGAGGTGAGGGATGGGAGGGGGGGAGTACAGGCAAAGGTGAGGGGTGGGAGGGGGGAGTACAGGCGGAGAGATGGGATGGGAGGGGGGAGTACAGGCGGAGGTGAGGGGTGGGATGGGGGGAGTACAGGCGGAGAGATGGGATGGGAGGGGGGAGTACAGGCGTAGGGGTGGGATGGGGGGAGTACAGGCGGATGGGAGGGGGGGAGTACAGGCGGTGGTGAGGCGTTGGAGGGGGGGAGTACAGGCGGAGGTGAGGGGTGGGAGGTGGGAGGAGCTGCTGACCCCCTGCCCTGCTTTCCCATAGCACAGGTGCAGCAGTAAGTGACGGATCCCAGCCTCGGACTTCCTCCTCCTCCTCGGCTGATGCATCCTCCATGTCCACGGACCCCACGCTGCCCTCGGACACAGACAGCAGCCTTGAAACCTCCGCCGGGTCCCTGGGGTGCTGTCGATGACTCTGGGGGAGGGGTTTGGGTGGGGGGAGGTGAGGGAGACCTCCAGGGTAGCACAATTTGGGGGGGGGGGGGAATTGCCACTGGTATTATGTTATAGTGAATATTATTAACCCCCTAGCTGCCTGAAACATAAAATCACACGGGGTTAAAGTTGGTTGGGGCACTGTTAACCCATTCAGTGCTGAAGGACCCGGTAAGCAGTGCCCTGCTGTCCCCTTTAGCACTAAAGGGGTTAAAACGGGCACGGCGGGATGTCTTTTATTGCTGTAATTTGGCCGCTTAGATTAGGAGTGGGGGGCCACCAACAGGCCAGGTATTCGGGATATCCCTGCTTCAGCACAGGTGGCCCAATCGGTGGACTGCACCACCTGTGCTAAATCAGAGATATCCCGAATACCTGGCCTGTTGGTGGCCCCTGAGGACAGGAGTTGACCAGTCCTGATCTAAGTGCTGAAGGTCTGCCCCAGAGTATGTCTGGTAATATTATTATTATAGTTATTATTGTTATTATTATTATTATTATTATTGTGGGGGTGCTCGGACTTCCTGAGAAAAGGTCACTTTTTGGTCCTGATTGTCTTGAAACGGTTATTTTTGCTTCTCCTGCTGGTGCTGCTCAGACTCGGGTTATATATTATATTATCATTGTTTTCCCCCAGAATGTGTCAGATCTGTTTCACATCGTAATCATTTCATCTTTTATGCGATTATTTCCACGCGCGTTTCCCCCGACCCCGGTAAAGTGCCGGGGGGCAGAGGCGATACCCCTCACTGTGCACTCAGTACGGACCAGAGCCCCCCCATACACCTAAAGGGAACCCCGATACCTGTGCAGCGTAAAACAAAGGCGTCCAGCTGCAAACCATGGCGGCGCTCATCAAATACCGCCGCAACATACACAGCGCGCCTCATATCCAGCCACGGGCGCAGAGGCAGCCATCTTAAGTGTGACCCCCAGGAAATGCCATTTCTTATTACTGTGTTTTATTTATTTTTACTGGGAGTTTGCAGAGCGGAGACTGATCTCCGCGTTACTCTGAAGAGACACTGTTTAGTTTATATGAATATTTTTATTTTTGTTGAGAATAAACGCACCGCACCTCGCTGGACTTTTCCGTGTTCTCAGGCGCACGTTCCGTGTTTCCCCGCAGTTAGTCTTCCGCGTCCCATGGAAGAGTCACCGTCATCCTGTTCCTTTCGCCGTCTAAATGTGCCGTGTCACTGGTCTTTAATCCCTTCCTTCCGTGTAATGGTAGCGCACGATTGGATCACGCGGAGCTCAGCGCGTTCTGCCCGCGCTCGCTGCACAGAGAGCCGGGAATCCGTCTGCAGGGCGTGGCAACGGTAACCATGTCGTCCGACTCATAATAAAAGATCCATGTTGGGAAAACAGTTCTCCGGAGTGTTTGTGTGCGCGTCGCCCGGCAGCCATCTTTAATGTGTGCGTGCGTATATCTGAGAGGTAGCTGTGCGTGGAGATTCCTTAATCTTGGGCTGGGACAGTGGTGTCTGCCGTTCCCCTTCCCGATGTTTTACACCTAAGCAGACTGAGTAATTAGTAATGAATCTCAATGCTCTGCAGCCTCCCTCAGTATCTCTAACAGTTTCATAAGTAACATACAGATCCAGGCGGCCGGGACCCTGGCTGAGAAGCAGCCCGGCGAGACGTCGCCTCCCAGGTTGTATTTAGGATCCTTCGTGTTTATCCCAAAGTGCATTAAACACCCGTTCTGTATTCGATTGTACCACCTCTGCCGGTAGGCGGTTCCAGGAGTGCCAAGAAACACAAAATAAACTATAAATAGCAGAATTAGTAGCCGGCGGCTTGAGTCTGACAGATGGGGTGAAACAGGACTTGCTCTTTAATGGGGGAACAATTTCAGTCCACGAGGGTTCAAGGTATCCAGTGTTTGCACAGCCAGGAGCGAGGGTTCCAGTGTGTCCGCAGCCAGGAGCGAGGGTTCCAGTGTGTCCGCAGCCAGGAGCAAGGGTTCCAGCTGTCCAGTATTTGCACAGCAAGGAGCGAGGGTTCCAGCTGTCCAGTATTTGCACAGCAAGGAGCGAGGGTTCCAGGTGTCCAGAGTTTGCACAGCCAGGAGCGAGGGTTCCAGGTGTCCAGAGTTTGCACAGCCAGGAGCGAGGGTTCCAGCTGTCCAGTGTTTGCACAGCCAGGAGCAAGGGTTCCAGCTGTCCAGTATTTGCACAGCAAGGAGCGAGGGTTCCAGGTGTCCAGAGTTTGCACAGCCAGGAGCGAGGGTTCCAGCTGTCCAGTGTTTGCACAGCCAGGAGCAAGGGTTCCAGCTGTCCAGTATTTGCACAGCAAGGAGCGAGGGTTCCAGGTGTCCAGAGTTTGCACAGCCAGGAGCGAGGGTTCCAGCTGTCCAGTGTTTGCACAGCCAGGAGCAAGGGTTCCAGCTGTCCAGTATTTGCACAGCAAGGAGCGAGGGTTCCAGGTGTCCAGAGTTTGCACAGCCAGGAGCGAGGGTTCCATCTGTCCAGTGTTTGCACAGCCAGGAGCAAGGGTTCCAGGTGTCCAGTGTTTGCATACTGTCCAGTAAAAAATTAGAGGTAATACTGTACAATTATGTGTATACCGGTATTACCTCTCTGGACGTGTATGTGTGTATACCGGTATTACCCCTCAGGGCATGTATGTGTATACCGGTATTACCTCTCTGGGTGTGTGTGTGTATACCGGTATTACCTCTCTGGGCGTGTACGTGTATACTGGTATTACCCCTCTGGGCGTGTACGTGTATACCGGTATTACCTCTCTGGACGTGTATGTGTGTATACCGGTATTACCTCTCTGGGCGTGTATGTGTATACCGGTATTACCTCTCTGGGCGTGTATGTGTATTCCGGTATTACCTCTCTGGACGTGTATGTGTATACCGGTATTACCCCTCTGGGCGTGTATGTGTATACCGGTATTACCTCTCTGGTCGTGTATGTGTATACCGGTATTACCTCTCTGGGCGTGTATGTGTATACCGGTGTTACCTCTCTGGGCGTGTATGTGTATACCGGTATTACCTGTCTGGGCGTGTACGTGTATACCGGTGTTACCTCTCTGGGCGTGTACGTGTATACCGGTATTACCTCTCTGGGCGTGTATGTGTATACCGGTATTACCTCTCTGGGCGTGTGTGTGTATACCGGTGTTACGTCTCTGGGCGTGTGTGTGTATGCCGGTATTACCTCTCTGGGCGTGTATGTGTATGCCGGTATTACCTCTCTGGGCGTGTATGTGTATACCGGTATTACCTCTCTGGGCGTGTATGTGTATACCGCTATTACCTCTCTGGGTGTTTGTGTGTATACAGGTATTACCTCTCTGGGCGTGTATGTGTATACCGGTATTACCTCTCTGGGCGTGTATGTGTATAGCGGTATTACCTCTCTGGGTGTGTATGTGTATACCGGTATTACCTTTCTGGGCGTGTATGTGTATACCGGTATTACCTCTCTGGGCGTGTATGTGTATACCGGTATTACCTCTCTGGGTGTGTGTGTGTATACCGGTATTACCTCTCTGGGCGTGTACGTGTATACTGGTATTACCCCTCTGGGCGTGTACGTGTATACAGGTATTACCTCTCTGGGCGTGTATGTGTATACCGGTATTACCTCTCTGGGCGTGTATGTGTATACCGGTATTACCTCTCTGGGCGTGTATGTGTGTACCGGTATTACCTCTCTGGGTGTGTATGTGTATACCGGTATTACCTCTCTGGGCGTGTATGTGTGTACCGGTATTACCTCTCTGGGTGTGTATGTGTATACCGGTATTACCTCTCTGGGCGTGTATGTGTATACCGGTATTACCTCTCTGGGTGTGTATGTGTATACCGGTATTACCTCTCTGGGCGTGTATGTGTATACCGGTATTACCTCTCTGGGCGTGTATGTGTATACCGGTATTACCTCTCTGGGTGTGTATGTGTATACTGGTATTACTTCTCTGGGAGTGTATGTGTATACCGGTGTCTGCCAGAGGTCCGGGAGTGGGTCCTGGACCACAAGCCAGCCAACTGCGAGGAAGCAGCCAACCTGACCCTTATTGTACACAACGGGGAAGACCGCGGCAGAGAGCGCAATGGTCCTCCCCTCAGCCTTTTAGGTTTCCTTAGTGATTCCCGCCCTTGTAGGCTGAGCTTCCGGATATTGCCATGTGGCTCTCTCGGTATGAGCCGGGAATGACTGCGCTGGGATTGTGTGACCTGCCGCCGCTGGGGACGCACTTTGTGTTTCCGGCTTAAATTTGAAACTTTTTCTTTTATATCATTAATTTTTTGTAAAAATAATGAAGAATAGAAACTGGAGTTCCTCTGTCAGTGGGACAGCATCTAAAACTGGGGGAAGTGAGCCTGTTCCTCATCCCTGAGATACCCGAGTCACTCAAGATACCCGAGACCCTGAGATACCCGAGTCACCTGAGACCCTGAGATACCCGAGTCACCCTGAGATACCCGAGTCACCCCGAGATACCCGAGACCCTGAGATACGCGAGACCCTGAGTTACCCGAGACTTGAGACTTGAGATACCCGAGACCCTGAGATACCAGATACCCGAGCCACATGAGATAACCGAGTCACCCCGAGCCACTTGAGATAACCGAGTCACCCAGAGACCCTGAGATACCCGAGTCACCCGAGATACCTGTGGCGAAAATGGGGGTAATCAGCGCATTAATAAAGGCAGTGGGCTCGGCTGGTTACCCCTATTTCGTATTGGGGATGAAGGGGTTAATATTATATGCTGTTCCCCTGTACCATTGGCCCCTACATGCATTGTTGTCCCCTTTTTGCAGGCTAGTCACTACCTGCAGTGCTGAATAACAGGAGCCGTTCCATTAAGACTGCTAATTTAGGAACGGAGTCAGCCAGCACCCTGATTTTTGGTGTGCAGCCTCAGTGTAACCCCCCAAGAACACACATATTAAAAATATAACTTTGTCATAAGGGAAACATATATTTTTGATGAAGTGCCTTTCTGTTGCAGTTTTAAAATGTACCGGCAGGATGCTATTTTTTTCTGCCTGCCTTTGTAATGCATTAAGGAACAAATGTTATGCACAGATTCTTAAACTGTCACTTAATCAGGATGTTTCTGAGTAGCAGATCCTGTTACTCATCCTAGATATTTCACACCTTGGGACCAAACTCCAGACATTACGTCCCCAGAAATGAGTGGCCCCTTTTTACTTAGCAGTGCTACCAAGCTGCTTACTGAGCATGCTCAGAGTTACCCGGGCTGGCTGTAGGATTTGCCCATGTGACATGGCAGGTTCTGATAGGAGGAAGATAATTCCTTGCCAATGGGATGAGGCTAATGTAACACTCCACAGGCCCTTGTCCTTAAAAAGGCCTGTACCCCTCATTCCTGTGTTGTTGCTGTTGCTACCTGATTTCTTCAAGCGGATAAGACCTAAGTACAGCGGCTACGATTCCAGAACGCAAGGGGTTAAAAACATCGCAACAAGGAAACTTGCCCTGCTTCAGGATTTCGTTAGCCCTGGGGATCCAGAACGGACCCCAGAGAACCAGAAAAGACTTTGCACATTCACAGAAGGATTGGACTGGCTATTTATTTGGCAATTTGCAAAAGGACTACATTTTGAAAGACAATCTTCTGGTGCTTTGCACCTTTCTGGACATTATCCTCTGTTCCTCTACCCGTAAGTGCAATTATTAAGTTTATTCTGCAGTTGTCGTGTGTTTGCCTATCGAGGGAATAAATCTCAGTTTATTTTGCTCAACCTGTTCTGCTCAATCAGGATCCACGAAATATAAATGTGTTATTAAGCGCGTCTCCCGTCACAGGCGTTACAAACTGGTGGCAGCTGGTGAGATACTGATTGAGCCTATATTGCAGTGTCCCGCGGGGCTCTGTAATATAGTGAGGACCTTGTAGATTGCAAGCTCCTCAGACAAGTGACAACTTACACACACTTCCAAAGAAGCACGAGATAATTCACTGGTCTCTGGACCCATAATCCGGTGGCACCATGAGTCTGCGCTCAGGGAGGTTCCGTTCCTGGGACAGAGCAAGTCGTGGAGAGATGTGCGGGATATGGCTTAACGACAGACGGTCGTTCCAAGAGTCAGCTGGAGGAGGATTTAGAAGAATATGAGGGCAGAGCGGCCCAATTAACTGCACTTGCAGCGGATGGTACTCAGCCCGAAGTTGAGGAGGTCCCTCCAACTCTGGTGCTGCAAGGACAGGGGGAGGGGGATGCTGACCACCCGGTCGTGGGTGGCTTGGTGCCAGGGAGTGCGGAGGGGTTCGCGGCTGCGGCCGACGGACTGCCGGCCACTGGACTCAGTGCACTGCTCGCCACCTGGGGAGAGGGAATCAGCTACGAGCAGCGGTTAAAGCTCCTCACGGTAGCAGTTGGAAAAGGTTCCCAATCCCACCTTGTAAACGGGGAACAAGAGCTTTCCCGGCCGGATCACCACAGGTTTAGCAAGTTCATTGATGGCACGGATGACCTGGACTCATTTCTGAGCGATTTTGAGAATCAGTGTGGCCGGTTCCGAATACCAAAGAGGGACTAGGTGGTCAAACTATGACCACTATTATCCGGCAAAGCCAAAAGAACTGTGCAGGAACTTCTCGGTGTGGATGCTGATGATTATGGGCATGTGAAGCGTAAGCTGCTGGTCCAGTATGCCCTGACACCTGAGGGGTATAGGAGCAAGTTCCGGACGGGGGATGTAAAACCCAGAGAATCATTTGCGGACTATGCCAACAGAATGGTCAGGCATGGAACTCAGTGGGTCACAGGGTATGAGGCTACCAAATACCATACCTTACTGGACCTGGTGTTCCAGGAGCAGCTGATGCATTGGTTTCCCCCCACTGTGCGGGCTTGGATCTATGACCGCAAACCTAAGACCTGTGAGGACGCTGCCCGGATGGCCGACGAGTATGTGGCCAGCAGGATTGCTTTGGATGAGCCAGCAGTTCCCCAAGGAGGGGCCCGAGCAGCCCAGGGAACTAAAGCTACCCCTCAATGGACACTGAAAGCTGCAGCAGCAAGCAAAGCGCCAAAGGCTGCAGAATTCAAACATGAGAGGCGGTGTTTTACCTGCAACAAGGTCGGGCACCTTAGACCCGATTGTCCGGACCGGGACCGGACCACAGACCCCATCAGGGGCACCACTCCCAAGCAGCAAAACCAGTTGCCCGTGTGCGACTGGCACCATCGGAGGGGACCAGCGCAGCCGTGACGCCAGCCGACAGAGGGATGACCACGGAGGCACCAACCCTTGCCAACCCAGGACCTGCAGTGGAGAGCGGAGGGCATCAGGTTGCACCAATCGGGTTGCAACGCAACGATGCCAGGCAGAAGCATCTGCGGAGGGTGACCATTGGAGACCGGCAAGCAGACGGGTTGCTGGACTCCGGTGCCACCGTGACTCTGGTGCGCCCTGATATGGTGCGGCCAGAGGATTTGCTCCCGGGCACCGGTATGCAAGTGACCATGTCAGACGGAGGACCGCGGTCACTCCAAGTTGTCCGGGTCTTTTTGGACTGGGGGGCGGGTCGTGGCATGAGGGAGGTGGGGGTATTGCCCGGATTGGATGCTGAGGTGCTCCTTGGCAACGATCTGAGGCACGTTACCTGTGTTTTTACTGCGGAGCTGACACCTGCTGCACCGGTTGCAGCGATTACTAGGAGCCAGGCAGCAAAGATCACAGCAGCAGCCTCTGTCCCCCTGCATTTGGGACCCACAGTTCCAGCAGTCTCTGAGGAGACCAGACAGGTAAGCCAGACTCAGTCCGCTTCTGACACTGACTTACTGTACCCTGTCCCTGTTCCCTGTCCCCCTGACTCAGGTATGACCGGGGGGTGGCCAGAATTAGGCACTCAGTTCAGGGAAGCGGTGCAATCTGATCCCACCTTGGAGGGCATGAGACTTCGGGCGTCCGAGTCTAAGCCAAGTGAGGGATATGATTACTACTTGTGGCACCGCGGGCTTCTGTATAGAGAGCAGGGGGCTACAGGGTTAGATAAGGTTTGGACTGGCAAGCGACAGTTAGTGGAACCCACGGGGTATAGGCAACAGTTATTACAGGCTGCCCACTCCATCCCGCTTGCGGGGCATCAGGGGGTCACACGCATGAGAGCCCGGCTCTTGCAGCGTTACTACTGGCCGGGGCCTTCAGCGAGGTGGCAGATTTCTGCCGCTCCTGTGATGCCTGCCTGCGAGTAGGTAAGGCGGGTGATCGTGTGAAGGCACCCCTGAGACCACTACCGGTGATAGGGGAACCCTTTCAGCGGATAGCAATGGACCTTGTGGGGCCCCTTATGATTCCTAGCTGGAGAGGGAAGCGCTACATCCTCACGGTGGTGGATTTTGCCACCCGGTACCCTGAGGCTGTAGCGCTGACTACTATAGATGCTAAGGCATTGGCTAAGGCTTTGCTCACCATTTTCACTAGGGTAGGTTTCCCTAGCGAGGTCCTAACCGATCAAGGGTCGAAATTCATGAGTGAATTGCTCCAGTGTCTCTGGGAGGCGTGCGGGGTGAAGCACCAGCGCACGACCCCTTGCCACCCCCAAACCAACGGACTATGTGAGAGGTTCAATGGTAGCCTGAAGCAGATGCTGCGAACATTTATAGAGGCAGAGGGGGAAGACTGGGAGATTCACCTGCAGCATTTGCTGTTTGTGTACCGAGAGGTGCCGCAAGAATCCACAGGCTTCTCTGCCTTTGAGCTGCTATATGATCGCAGGGTACGGGGACCTCTGGACCTATTCCGGGAGGGATGGGAAGGGGAAACTACCACTACTGATGCGTCTGTGCTTCAGTATGTGATAGATCTCAGAGACCGGTTAGAGATGCTCATGGGGTTGGCACAGGACAACCTTAAGGCTGCTCAGACCAAGCAGAAGACATGGTATGACCAGAATGCCCATAGCAGAGAGTTCATCCCAGGACAGCAGGTACTTGTTCTGAAACTCACTCGGGAGAACAAATTAATGGCTGCCTGGTCGGGACCGTATTTGGTACTGCGAAAGATAAACAAGTGCAACTATGTTGTACAGGTAGATGCTGAGACAGGGAGGACCAAAGTCTATCACATCAATATGCTCAAGGAGTACATAGCACCGAGTGTGGCATCGGTGCTGGCCATTTGCAGCCCACCGATGGGGGATCCGGTGAGCAATGCTCTGCCTGATCTCCTGGGGGAGGCTGGGCAGGGAGGTACCATAGAGCAGGTGGAGATAGGAGCTCAGCTGAGTGTCAGGCAG
Organism: Ascaphus truei; assembly: GCF_040206685.1. Classification (NCBI taxonomy): domain Eukaryota; kingdom Metazoa; phylum Chordata; class Amphibia; order Anura; family Ascaphidae; genus Ascaphus; species Ascaphus truei. The sequence continues at coordinate 47,501 of NW_027454390.1, read as the reverse complement.
AGAGCAGATGCCAGGGCTATGCTAGAGCAGTATAGGGCTCTGTTTTCAGACAAGCCAGGGAGGACACACATCACTGAGCACCCAGTGCTGACAGGGGATCGGAGACCTCTGCATAAGCACGCTTATAGAGTGTCAGCAGAGGTGAAGGGCAGTATAGAGAGGGAGGTGGAGGAGATGCTGGCCCTAGGGGTAATTGTACCACCCCAGAGCCCTTGGGCTTGTCCGGTAGTCCTAGTGCCTAAGAAGGATGGGACCACCCGGTTCTGTGTGGACTACCGGCAGCTCAATGCAGGGACGGTTTCAGATGCCTACCCCATGCCCCGCATGGATGAGTTGCTGGATGAACTCGCGGGGGCAAAGTATCTGACCACCAGGGATCTCAGTAAAGGGTACTGGCAAATCCCTTTGACCCAGGAGGCTAGGGAGAAGTCGGCTTTCATCACCCCAAGTGGCCTCTATGAGTTCTTAGTGATGCCATTTGGGATGAAGAATGCACCGGCTACCTTCCAATGCCTGGTCAATTGTTTGCTAGAGGGCATGCAAGGGTTTGCAAGGGCTTATCTGGATGATATTGCTGTGTTCAGTAACTCCTGGGAATCACACTTACTTCAGGTAGCTGCGGTGCTATCCAGGATTAGGGAGGCAGGTCTCACCTTAAAACCCACCAAGTGCTTAGTAGGGATGGCTGAAGTCTTATACCTAGGGCATAGGGTGGGTGGAGGGCACCACAAGCCAGAACCAGCTAAGGTAGAGGCAGTAGTGCAGTGGCCCACTCCCAAAACCAAGAAGCAGGTCATGGCATTTCTAGGCACTGCAGGCTACTATAGGAAGTTTGTCCCCCCAGTATAGTGCCATTGCAACACCCCTGACTGACTTGACCCAGAAGCGACTGTCTGTGATGGTAGTCTGGTCTCCTGCCTGTGAAGCTGCATTTCAGGCTTTGAAGACTGCACTAGCCAGCGCTGCTATACTGGCTGCTCTAGATTATTCCAAAAAGTTTCTGGTGCAGACTGATGCCTCAGACTTTGGTATTGGGGCGGTGCTCAGCCAGGTGGGGGACGGGGGTAGTGAGCATCCCGTGGTTTACCTGAGCCGCAAGTTGCTGCCCAGAGAAGTGGCCTATGCCACTATTGAGGAGTGTCTGGCCATAGTATGGGCTCTCAAGAAGCTACAGCCCTCTCTGTATGGCAGAACCTTCACTGTTATCACTGACCATACCCCCCTAAGTTGGTTACAGAGGGTGTCGGGAGAGAATGCCAAGCTCCTGCGCTGGAGCCTGGCCTTGCAAGAATGTGATTTCACCATTCAGCACAAGAAAGGCAGTGAGCATGGGAATGCTGATAGCCTCTCCCGGCAGGACAATCCCCAAAACCTAATGACTTCAAAAACCCTCCAGTCAGCCCAACCACCAGAGGAGGTGGCCAGGGCAAACCTTGGGCTTTGAGTGGGGGAGATGTGGCGAAAATGGGGGTATTCAGCGCATTAATAAAGACAGTGGGCTCGGCTGGTTACCCCTATTTCGTATTGGGAATGAAGGTGTTAATATTATATGCTGTTCCCCTGTACCATTGTCCCCTATATGCATTGTTGTCCCCTTTTTGCAGGCTAGTCACTACATGCAGTGCTGAATAATAGGAGCCGTTCCATTAAGACTGCTAATTTAGGAACGGAGTGAGCCAGCACCCTGATTTTTGGTGTGCAGCCTCAGTGTAACCCCCCAAGAACACACATATTAAAAATATAACTTTGTCATAAGGGAAACATATATTTTTGATGAAGTGCCTTTCTGTTGCAGTTTTAAAATGTACTAGCAGGATGCTATTTTTTTCTGCCTGCCTTTGTAATGCATTAAGGAACAAATGTTATGCATACATGAGCCCCCTGGTGGGAGATGCCGATGCGTCTAGGGACGTGTGGGGGGGGGGGGGGATGAAAGACCCCAGAGTCTTACAGTGTCACTTAATCAGGATGTTTCTGAGTAGCAGATCCTGTTACTCATCCTAGATATTTCACACCTTGGGACCAAACTCCAGACATTGCGTCCCCAGAAATGAGTGGCCCCTTTTTACTTAGCAGTGCTACTAAGCTGCTTACTGAGCATGCAAATCCTCTGGCCACACCATATCAGGGCGCACCAGAGTCACGGTGGCACCGGAGTCCAGCAACCCGTCTGCTTGCCGGTCTCTGATGGTCATGTGACGATGGGGAGGATTTGGCCCGGGATTAAAGGGGTTAAACCCCAATTGGCCACCCCCTGACCTCACCAGGAAGACAAGGGGTTAACTGGGCTGAGGTCCAGAAATGGGATTTAACCCTTGTTATAACCTGAAAATGTGTATTCCCCTGTTCCCATGTTTTATTGTTATATCAGTGTCTGCATCACACACACACTAGGATTCATCCGGGAGTATAAGGGTTAATAGTTCTTTAATGCTTATAGCCCTTTGTGTAATTTGCCCGCCTTTTTAGGCACCATTTTGCAGGGTCCCATAGGCCGCCATTGGGGCTCCATGTGTTTTAATGGCGAATCTTGCTGTTTGGGTCCTTATTCCTGTGAAGACCAGCAGATGGCGTCCGAGAGGAGGAGCGGCGGTTTCCCATTGACTTCAATGGAGAATCCTCGAAGGAGCTTTCCAGGAACGATTTGGCTGCCGTCCAAACCGCAAAACCGCAAAGCGGATACGATTTCTAAAAGAGAGCTTTGATCACTTAGTAGCCAAGTTCAACGACAAGTGGCGTGGGAATAAACAGTTCTAGAGCACCTAAAAATAAAAAAAAATTTGCCCCTAGTTCCCACTCGACCACCACCGGGTCCCCGAATCCTGGACCCCCGATAAGGGTCGAACCGAGAAGAGCGGGTCGCGCCATAGGTTCCAATGGTGGCGGCAGAAACAGCTCAAGAAAACGGCTAAGTGTGAAAAGCTGAAATTTGGGAATCCATACGTTCCAAAGGGTCCAGAGGGCCAGGGTTTGGGGTACCTGTAGTCACTGCTCCGGCATCACTGCAGAACCATCCTTGACCCTCTTGGACCAACCCGACGGAATATGGACCCCCTTGAAAGTTCGGGACTTTTCCCATAGACTTCAATGGCGACCAATTTCCATTGACCGGCTATGGCGGAAACCCCCCATTGACTTCAAAGGCGGCGTGGCCCCGTTGAAAGTCTATGGCGGCGGATTCCCATAGCCGCCAACGGCGGCGGTTTGCCATTGAAAGTCTATGGCGGCGAAGCCCGTTGTTTTCAATGGGGATTTAGTGAAAAACCGTGATTTAATTTACAGCGGAGATTTTTGTATTAAAATGAGAAACGGTTTTAAGTGTATTTGTGTAACTCCGGTTCTGAGGGTCGTAGCAAGTTTCAAATTGGACCCTAGGGTGTCCCAGTTCCGGCATTGAGGACTGGGAAGTTTGGACCTGCTGGACCCAACGGAACCGGATATTTTTATATGGTTGTGTATTATCTGTAATACTGTGTCCCAAAGTATGGATAAAAACCACAGGAAATTCCCTTGGCCATCAGGTAGCAGATGGTCAGAGAAGCGTCCCAATGTCTAGAATTTAAGTGCTGTTCAAAGGAGTTTATCACCTCCACTGTTTACATGAGGGCGTAGATTACTAAAACCAGAGCAGGCTGTAAGTGTCCCATTTATCACCTCACAACAAAGGGTTTACTGCCAGATATTCCGTTTAGTAGACTGACTGGCATTCCTGATGCAAATGTGGGGCTGCAGAAATGAGACCCCAGAGTCCAACTGAGCATGTGCCAACTAGCTAGGGGGCAGGTATCAAAATGTGTTCCCATGCTAGTGAGTGGCTACAGTTAATTGAAGACCAATCACCTGTACTTAATGTTAAGGATAGGGTTACAAAAGGTATATAATCTGTGGTCAACCCTTTATCCTGTGTTAAGTGTTAGTTCGTTCGTTCATATATACCATCTTGATTGCTGAGAGAAATGCTATGCAATGTCTTGGAAGGATGAAGATTTCTGTATGAACTGCCAGTCCAGATGTGACTGTTTCATCATTTCCATCTTTAAGTAAGTGTCCATATTTTGCCTGTTATTTGTATAATCTGTTGTGTTCACTTTTATCAAGGAATAAATTATATTTTATCAAATCTAAGCCTCGTCCCAGTTCAACCCAGTTATATATATATATATTATATTATTATATATATTTGGTGTAAATTGCAGCCTGTCATAAGCTATCGTCACAGGTCACCCTTCGCAGATGCTTCTGCCTGGCATCGTTGCGTTGCAACCCGATTGGTGCAACCTGATGCCCTCCGCTCTCCACTGCAGGTCCTGGGTTGGCAAGGGTTGGTGCCTCCGTGGTCATCCCTCTGTCGGCTGGCGTCACGGCTGTGCTGGTCCCCTCCGATGGTGCCAGTCGCACACGGGCAACTGGTTTTGCTGCTTGGGAGCGGTGCCCCTGATGGGGTCTGTGGTCCGGTCCCGGTCCGGACAATCGGGTCTAAGGTGCCCGACCTTGTTGCAGGTAAAACACCGCCTCTCATGTTTGAATTCTGCAGCCTTTGGCGCTTTGCTTGCTGCTGCAGCTTTCAGTGTCCATTGAGGGGTAGCTTTAGTTCCCTGGGCTGCTCGGGCCCCTCCTTGGGGAACTGCTGGCTCATCCAAAGCAATCCTGCTGGCCACATACTCGTCGGCCCTCCGGGCAGTGTCCTCACAGGTCTTAGGTTTGCGGTCATAGATCCAAGCCCGCACAGTGGGGGGGAACCGCTGCATCAGCTGCTCCTGGAACACCAGGTCCAGTAAGGTATGGTATTTGGTAGCCCCATACCCAGTGACCCACTGGGTTCCACACCTGACCATTCTGTTGGCATAGTCCACAAATGATTCCCTGGGTTTTACATCCCCCGTCCGGAACTTGCTCCTATACCCCTCAGGTGTCAGGGCATACTGGACCAGCAGCTTACACTTCACATGCCCATAATCATCAGCATCCACACCGGGAAGCTCCTGCACAGTTCTTTTGGCTTTGCCGGATAATAGTGGTCGTAGTTTGACCACCTAGTCCCTCTTTGGTATTCGGAACCGGCCACACTGATTCTCAAAATCGTTCAGAAATGAGTCCAGGTCATCCGTGCCATCAATGAACTTGCTAAACCTGTGGTGATCCGGCCGGGAAAGCTCTTGTTCCCCGTTTACAAGGTGGGATTGGGAACCTTTTCCAACTGCTACCGTGAGCTTTAACTGCTGCTCGTAGCTGATTCCCTCTCCCCAGGTGGCGAGCAGTGCGCTGAGTCCAGTGGCCGGCAGTCCGTCGGCTGCTAACCCCTCCGCACTGCCTGGCACCAAGCCACCAACGACCGGGTGGTCAGCATCCCCCTCCCCCTGTCCTTGCAGCACCAGAGTTGGAGGGACCTCCTCAACTTCGGGCTGAGTACCATCCGCTGCAAGTGCAGCTAATCGGGCCGCTCTGCCCTCATATTCTTCTAAATCCTCCTCCAGCTGACTCTTGGAACGACCGTCTGTCGTTACGCCATATCCCGCACATCTCTCCACGACTTGCTCTGTCCCAGGAACGGAACCTCCCTGAGCGCAGACTCATGGTGCCACCGGGTTATGGGTCCAGAGACCAGTGAATTATCTCGTGCTTCTTTGGAAGTGTGTGTAAGTTGCCACTTGTCTGAGGAGCTTGCAATCGACAAGGTCCTCACTATATTACAGAGCCCCGCAGGACACTGCAATATAGGCTCAATCAGTATCTCACCAGCTGCCACCAGTTTTAAATGCTTGTGACGGGAGACGCACTTAATAACACATTTATATTTCGTGGGTCCTGATTGAGCAGAACAGGTTGAGCAAAATAAACTGAGATTTATTCCCTTGATAGGCAAACACACGACAACTGCAGAATAAACTTAATAATTGCACTTACGGGTAGAGGAACAGAGGATAATGTCCAGAAAGGTACAAAGCACCAGAAGATTGTCTTTCAAAATGTAGTCCTTTTGCAAATTGCACATTCACAGAAGGATTGGACTGGCTATTTATTTGGCAAAGTCTTTTCTGGTTCTCAGGGGTTCGTTCTGGATCCCCAGGGCTAACGAAATCCTGAAGCAGGGCAAGTTTCCTTGTTGTGATGTTTTTAACCCCTTGCGTTCTGGAATCGTAGCCGCTGTACTTAGGTCTTATCCGCTTGAAGAAATCAGGTAGCAACAGCAACAACACAGGAATGAGGGGTACAGGCCTTTTTAAGGACAAGGGCCCATGGAGTGTTACATTAGCCTCATCCCATTGGCAAAGAATTATCTTCCTCCTATCAGAACCTGCCATGTCACATGGGCAAATCCTACAGCCAGCCCAGGTAACTCTGAGCATGCTCAGTAAGCAGCTTGGTAGCACTGCGAAGTAAAAAGGGGCCACTCATTTCTGAGGACGCAATGTCTGGAGTTTGGTCTCAAGGTGTGAAATATCTAGGATGAGTAACAGGATCTGCTACTCAGAAACATCCTGATTAAGTGACACTTTAAGAATCTGGGGTCTTTCATCCCCTAGACACATCGGCATCTCACACTTTAATCTGGTCTGTAACTGTTTCATACGCTCATAATATATATTTTCTTTAACTGTGCATGCAATGTCTTGTATATAAATGTATACCTTGTTCATTTATGTAACTGTATTTGTAACCATGTATTATTTGTTTTACTCTGTGCCCAGGACATACTTGAAAACGAGAGGTAACTCTCAATGTATTACTTCCTGGTAAAATATTTTATAAATAAATAAATAAATAAATAATAAAATAATCTCCCAACCGGGGACTCATATATGCATAACATTTGTTCCTTAATGCATTACAAAGGCAGGCAGAAAAAAATAGCATCCTGCCGGTACATTTTAAAACTGCAACAGAAAGGCACTTCATCAAAAATATATGTTTCCCTTATGACAAAGTTATATTTTTAATATGTGTGTTCTTGGGGGGTTACACTGAGGCTGCACACCAAAAATCAGGGTGCTGGCTCACTCCGTTCCTAAATTAGCAGTCTTAATGGAACGGCTCCTGTTATTCAGCACTGCAGGTAGTGACTAGCCTGCAAAAAGGGGACAACAATGCATATAGGGGACAATGGTACAGGGGAACAGCATATAATATTAACCCCTTCATCCCCAATACGAAATAGGGGTAACCAGCCGAGCCCACTGCCTTTATTAATGCGCTGATTACCCCCATTTTCGCCACAATACCCGAGACTTGATACCCGAGACCCTGAGATAACAGATACCCGAGTCATCCTGAGATACCCGAGTCACCCTGAGATACCGAGTCACCCTGAGATACCTGAGACCCTGAGATACCCGAGACTTGAGATACCCGAGATACCCGAGACTTGAGATACCCGAGTCACCCGAGACCCTGAGATACCCGAGACCCTGAGATACCCGAGACACCTGATACCCGAGACCCTGAGATACCCGAGACTTGAGATACCCGAGACCCTGAGATACCAGATACCCGAGTCACCCGAGATACTCGAGTCACCCGAGGCACCCTGAGATACCCGTCACCATGAGATACCCGAGACACCTGAGATACCCGAGACCCTGAGATACCCGAGACCCTGAGATACCCGAGTCACATGAGATACCCGAGTCACATGAGATACCTGAGTCACATGAGATACCCGAGACCCTGAGATACCCGAGTCACCCGAGACCCTGAGATACCCGAGACCCTGAGATACCCGAGTCACATGAGATACCTGAGACTTGAGATACCTGAGACCCCGAGACCGAGATACCCGAGTCACATGAGATACCCGAGTCACATGAGATACCTGAGACTTGAGATACCTGAGACCCCGAGACCGAGATACCCGAGACCCCGAGATACCCGAGACTTGAGATACCCGAGACCCTGAGATATCAGATACCCGAGTCACCCGAGACACCCGACACCCTGAGATACCCGAGACACCCTGAGATACCCGAGACACCCTGAGATACCCGAGTCACCCCGAGATCCTGAGATACCCGAGACCGAGATACCCGAGTCACCCCAAGACCCTGAGATACCCGAGTCACCCGAGCCACATGATACCCGAGACCCTGAGATACCCGAGTCACCCAAGCCACATGATATACCCGAGACACCTGAGATACCCAAGATACCAGAGAAACCTGAGATACCCGAGAAACCTGAGATACCCGAGAAACCTGAGATACCCGAGAAACCTGAGATACCCGAGAAACCTGAGATACCCGAGAAACCTGAGATACCCGAGACCCTGAGATACCCGAGACCCTGAGATACCCGAGACTTGAGATATCCGAGACCCAGAGATACCCGAGTCACCTGAGACATCCGAGACCCTGAGATACCAGATACCCGAGTCACCCTGAGATACCCGAGACCCTGAGATACCCGAGATACCCAATTACCCGAGATACCCGTCACCCGAGATACCTGCAAAAAAAAAGCAAAGTCTCTCCCTGCCTCCATATTTCGGGGTCTGGAGGAGGCTAACGGCGACACCTTGAAGTGAGCGCGGCGTAACGCGAGGTGAGCGCGGCATAACGTGAGGCAGTGCTAATTTAACATGCTAACAAGCCTATGCTAACGAGATCAATAACTGCCTTTGTTTTTGCATGTAATTATCTTTGTGACTTGGCGTTCACCTCGGTTATCGCCGGCCAGACCCGCGTTGGGCGGGGTGTACGTGGGATGTACGTGGGGTGTACGTGGCGGGTCTCAGGATTATGCTGCTTTGTTCCCCACACTGGAGGCCTTTGGTGGATGTGTAGAACAGTCAGTATGTCTCCCGCACGGACCCTGCCCCCCCCTCCCCCCGCACGGACCCTGTCCTCCCTCTCCCGCACGGACCCTGCCCCCCCCCCCGCACGGACCCTGTCCTCCCTCCCCCGCACGGACCCTGCTCCCCCCGCACGGACCCTGCTACCCCCGCATGGACCCCCCCCTCCGCACGGACCCCGCTCCCTAGCACGGACCCTGCTCCCCCCGCACGGACCCCCCCGCAAGGGGCTACGATGGGGGGGACCTTTATATAGGGGCCACGATGGGGGGGACCTTTATTTAGGGGCCACATTTATATAGGGGCCACGATGGGGGGACATTTATATAGGGGCCACGATGGGGGGGCATTTATATAGGGGGCATTTATATAGGGGACATGACAGTGATACTATTAGTCATTTTACCGATATTAGGCCTGGTTTATATGGGGTGTGGTGTGTGGTGTGTGGTGTGTGGTGTGTGTGGTGTGTGGTGTGGTGTGTCCGGTCCCATGATACGACCTAATGGCTGACTGATTAATCCCTTCTCGCGTGTGTATATAGGGGAATAGCCACGCACTACGGATGAGACCGGTACTGGCTGCATTTCTACGCGTTACTGGCGGTATAATCAGCTCACTAACGGCGTATAGAAGACGGATTCTTTGGCCTCATAACCACCAGCGAGGACGCGGTGTTCTTATCACTGTATAAGTCTGGCACACAGAGACTCCATCTTTATATATGCCGCGGTATAAGCTATATACGTGTATCTGTGTCCGCCGCTGATTAATATACGGTATGTATTGCCTGGGACGTCCCCCTGCAATCATATCACTGTTCTGTAGTATATATCCGCAGAACACATCACAGTAACCGCGTGATTACATTGCGCTAACTTTCCCAAGGACTCTCCCAGCTTATAAATAATGAGACTTTTGGGAATATCGGAATTCCTGACCCCCCCCCCCCCCGCGCACAGACCCCTCCCTCCCCCCCCCCGCGCACAGACCCCTCCCTCCCCCCCACGCACAGACCCCCCCACCCTCCCACGCAGACCCCCCCACCCTCCCGCGCACAGACCCCTCCCACATTCAGATACATTCTTTATACATTTCCATGCAACACCTTTAATAATCGGCTGATGGTCACCAACATTGAGACCTGAGCTGGTGGGAGGGACAGACTGTGGGTCACTGGTCCTCCGGGTCACCCTGCAGTGGGAGGGACAGACAGGATGGGTGACAGGACCTCCGGGTCACCCTGCAGTGGGAGGGACAGACTGTGGGTCACTGGTCCTCCGGGTCACCCTGCAGTGGGAGGGACAGACAGGATGGGTGACAGGACCTCCGGGTCACCCTGCAGTGGAAGGGACAGACCGTGGGTCACTGGCCCTCCGGGTCACCCTGCAGTGGAAGGGACAGACCGTGGGTCACTGGCCCTCCGGGTCACCCTGCAGTGGGAGGGACAGACAGGATGGGTGACAGGACCTCCGGGTCACCCTGCAGTGGGAGGGACAGACAGGATGGGTGACAGGTCCTCCGGGACACCCTGCAGTGGGAGGGACAGAGCGTGGGTCACTGGTCCTCCGGGTCACCCTGCATTGGGAGGGACAGACAGGATGGGTGACAGGACCTCCGGGTCACCCTGCAGTGGGAGGGACAGACTGTGGGTCACTGGTCCTCCGGGTCACCCTGCAGTGGGAGGGACAGACTGTGGGTCACTGGTCCTCCGGGTCACCCTGCAGTGCTATATGCTATAACGTACCCACAATGGGCCCGTCCAATTGTTCCTCCAGAACTGCATTAAGTGTGCGCGGAACCTGCCATTCCCACAGAAAGCTGCGCGGAACCTGCCATTCCCACAGAAAGCTGCGCTGAAGCTGCCATTCCCACAGAAAGCTGCGCTGAATCTGGCGCCTCTGAACTGGTTTTACTGGTTTGGTTTGTTCCGTTACAGCCCGGAGGTTCTGTCTGTGCATTCCGCGTCTCCAGCCGACGCGCTTCTCAGCCCGCGCTGAAGTGCAAGGGCCTGGCAGCGTCTCCGTGTTTCCCGCGGCTATGCGGGCGATTGGCCGCCGCGTCGCGTTCCTCCGCCTCACTCGGCCTGATTTGCAGCCCGGGCCTGGGTTACGCTCCCCAGAGTTTGGAAGAACTCCTCCATCTCCCTCTGCAGGAGGCTGTTCCGGAGCTCGGCGCCCTCCCGCGCGCGCTCAGAGTTTCGCAGTTTGATTTCCAGCAACGCGTTTCGCTTGTTCTCCTGATCCAGCGCTTCCTGCAGGCAGCTCACCCGGAGTCGCATCTCTGCTCTGGCTCTCTCCAAACTGAGAACAAAAACAGGACAGGCCATTAGCCATTAGCTTGTGTATAACACCAACCCTCCACCCCGACAACGCGAAGCTGCGCACACTTCTGGGACCCCACTGAACCCAAGCAGGGACATATTTACAGAGATTAATCTAGATTATAGGGGCTCAACTCCAATCCTCAGGGGCCACCAACAGGTCAGGTTTTCAGGATATCCCTGCTTCAGCACAGGTGGCTCAATCAGTGGCTCAGTCAAAGACCGGGCCACCTGTGCTGAAGCAGTGAGGACTAGAGTTTGCCGCCCCTGGACTCTATTTGATAAAAGTTAATAAATAGCCACCTCTGTTCTAACGCCAGTGCTCAGGGGCCACCAACAGGTCAGGTTTTCAGGATCTCTCTGCTTCAGCAGAGGTGAGTCAGCGTCAGGTTCAGCGTTGAGCTGCGGGGTTTTATTATTTCCAGGAATGGCCTCTTTGTACGCGCTGCTCTGTGCCGCCGTCACAAGCAGTTATTTATTCATTATCTGAACCCAATACGGCTCCACAGAATGGTATCACTACCTGCAATCGCCCTACACCACGCGTGGCCCCTCTCCCTGCGTGGCCCCTCTCACTGCGTGGCCCACGCTGGCCTCTCGGCCACAGGGAGGAATATGTATCACCTCTGTATCCGGCTCTCGTACTCCCCCCTCACTGCGTGGCCCACGCGTGGCCCCCCTCACTGCGTGGCCCACGCTGGCCTCTCGGCCACAGGGAGGAATATGTATCACCTCTGTATCCGGTCCTCGTACTCCCCCCTCACTGCGTGGCCCCCCTCACTGCGTGGCCCATGCTGGCCTCTCGGCCACAGGGAGGAATATGCATCACCTCTGTATCCGGTCCTCGTACTCCCCCCTCACTGCGTGGCCCACGCGTGGCCCCCCTCACTGCGTGGCCCACGCGTGGCCCCCCTCACTGCGTGGCCCACGCTGGCCTCTCGGCCCCAGGGAGGAATATGCATCACCTCTGTATCCGGTCCTCGTACTCCCCCCTCTGTGTGGCCCACGCGTGGCCCCCCTCACTGCGTGGCCCACGCTGGCCTCTCGGCCCCAGGGAGGAATATGCATCACCTCTGTATCCGGCTCTCGTACTCCCCCCTCACTGCGTGGCCCCCCTCACTGCGTGGCCCACGCTGGCCTCTCGGCCCCAGGGAGGAATATGTATCACCTCTGTATCCGGTCCTCGTACTCCCCCTCACTGTGTGGCCCACGCGTGGCCCCCCTCACTGCGTGGCCCACGCTGGCCTCTCGGCCACAGGGAGGAATATGCATCACCTCTGTATCCGGTCCTCGTACTCCCCCCTCACTGCGTGGCCCATGCTGGCCTCTCGGCCCCAGGGAGGAATATGCATCACCTCTGTATCCGGTCCTCGTACTCCCCCCTCACTGTGTGACCCACGCGTGGCCCCCCTCACTGCGTGGCCCACGCTGGCCTCTCGGCCCCAGGGAGGAATATGCATCACCTCTGTATCCGGCTCTCGTACTCCCCCCTCACTGCGTGGCCCACGCGTGGCCCCCCTCATTGCGTGGCCCACGCTGGCCTCTCGGCCCCAGGGAGGAATATGCATCACCTCTGTATCCGGCTCTCGTACTCCCCCCTCACTGCGTGGCCCACGCGTGGCCCCCCTCACTGCGTGGCCCACGCTGGCCTCTCGGCCCCAGGGAGGAATATGTATCACCTCTGTATCCGGCTCTCGTACTCCCCCCTCACTGCGTGGCCCACGCGTGGCCCCCCTCACTGCGTGGCCCCCCTCACTGCGTGGCCCACGCTGGCCTCTCGGCCCCAGGGAGGAATATGTATCACCTCTGTATCCGGCTCTCGTACTCCCCCCTCACTGCGTGGCCCACGCGTGGCCCCCCTCACTGCGTGGCCCCCCTCACTGCGTGGCCCACGCTGGCCTCTCGGCCCCAGGGAGGAATATGTATCACCTCTATATCCGGTCCTCGTACTCCCCCTCACTGTGTGGCCCACGCGTGGCCCCCCTCACTGCGTGGCGCACGCTGGCCTCTCGGCCCCAGGGAGGAATATGTATCACCTCTGTATCCGGTCCTCGTACTCCCCCCTCACTGCGTGGCCCCCCTCACTGCGTGGCGCACGCTGGCCTCTCGGCCCCAGGGAGGAATATGTATCACCTCTGTATCCGGCTCTCGTACTCCCCCCTCACTGCGTGCCCACGCGTGGCCCCCCTCACTGCGTGGCCCACGCTGGCCTCTCGGCCCCAGGGAGGAATATGTATCACCTCTGTATCCGGCTCTCGTACTCCCCCCTCACTGCGTGGCCCACGCGTGGCCCCCCTCACTGCGTGGCCCCCCTCACTGCGTGGCCCACGCTGGCCTCTCGGCCCCAGGGAGGAATATGTATCACCTCTGTATCCGGTCCTCGTACTCCCCCCTCACTGTGTGGCCCACGCGTGGCCCCCCTCACTGCGTGGCCCACGCTGGCCTCTCGGCCCCAGGGAGGAATATGTATCACCTCTGTATCCGGTCCTCGTACTCCCCCCTCACTGCGTGGCCCACGCGTGGCCCCCCTCACTGCGTGGCCCCCCTCACTGCGTGGCCCACGCTGGCCTCTCGGCCCCAGGGAGGAATATGTATCACCTCTGTATCCGGTCCTCGTACTCCCCCCTCTGCTTTCCGAGCTCCTCTTTCAGCTCCGTCACCATTCTGTGGCAGGTCTCCCACGCGTGTCCGGACGCGGAGGTCGTGGCGTCACTGTGCTCGCTGCTGCTCACGCACAGTTCTAGCCGCTCGGCGCTGCCTGCCAGCCGCAGGGTGCCGCGGTCGCTGTGTGACGGTGACACGGAAGCCTGAGACACGTGGCTCCCCCGGCAGGCCGAGCAGCTGCCCACGGAATCTGCCAGTGAGAGGTTACAGGAGGAGGGCCACGTGCTGCTGGGTAAGGACGGGGGGCACGGCAGGACGTTGTCGTACGTGGACAGTCGCTGAGCTGTGGCCGAGTCCTGTGACCAGAGGAAACAGATAATAACATGACACCACGCAGCGCTGCACGTGGCACAGCGAGGCCAAGAGCTTACACTCTAATTTTGGTAGTGACTTGTCACAAGGAGGTGACAGGGATGTGACCTGGGATATCCCACTTCAAAGGCAAGGACAACTGAGCACCTCCATACACACACGCTATACACACGCGTCTCCATACACACACGCTATACACACGCGTCTCCATACACACACACAGGCTATACACACGCGTCTCCATACACACGTGTCTCCATGCACACACGCTATACACACACGTGTCTCCATGCACACACGCTATACATGCGTCTCCATACACTCACACAGGCTATACACACGCACGCTATACACGCGTCTCCATACACACGCACGCTATACATGCGTCTCCATACACACACACAGGCTATACACATGCTATACACACGCACGCTATTCACACGCGTCTCCATGCACACGCACGCTACACACACGAGTCTCCATACACACGCACGCTATACACACGCATCTCCATGCACACGCACGCTATACACACGTGTCTCCATGCACATACACGCTATTCACACGCTATATTACATACACACGCACACACACTATGTTGCATGCACACGCTATATTACATACACATGCACACAATATTACATACTGTACACACGCGCACGCACACCAAGAAACTAAATAGAATAGATAAGAAAACACACACACGCTATACACACGCGTCTCCATTCACACGCACAGGCTATACAGAAACGCGTCTCCATTCACACGCACAGGCTATACAGAAACGCGTCTCCATTCACACACACAGGCTATACAGACGAAACGCGTTGGGACTTTACTCTACCCATATACCATTAGCAGGAGTTTCTTGGGAGCTGTCTGGAGCTGTCACCCTCTCTGTCCTTAACCCCTGGTGTGTGGCCATCACTGGGGTTTATTGGGAGTTGTGTTAGCAGTTGTTCCCTGTACAGCTTCTGTGGCCTTCTGGTTTTTGTGTTTTTATATATATATTTTTTATTATAAAGATTTATCCTGTTTTCCTGCGTCCTTTTCCTGCGTCCTTTTCCTGCGTCCTTTTCCTGCGTCCTTTTCCGGTGTTCTTGGAAATGTTCCAGTTATTCCAGTAATTCCCGGTGAAGTTGGTAACTTTAACAACCATAAGCTTTTTTATATCTATTCTAATGTGAGTGTCCATTTGGCTTCAGCTATTTATGAATTGTGTATACAGTATCACACTGTTTATGAATTGTGTATACAGTATCACACTATTTATGAATTGTGTATACAGTATCACACTGTTTGTGTCATCTCTTTATTGAGATTATCCTGCTGCGGAGGAGATGACATTGACGCTGCAAGTTTTGGGATTGGAGGAGAGTATCCTGCTGATGAGGAACCTATAATAACGCTGCGAGTCCGACTACGAGAGAAGGTCCACAGTGCCAGTTATATCCTATCCACGGAGATTCCTGCTCATCAGTGGGGTTCACTTAACAACCGCAATGCCCGTCTATCCTCGCCTAATGTGAGTGTAGCACTTTTTGCCTTGACGGTTACTTACAATATGACACTATTGTGTTTTCTCTTCCTTCTCCTTTTTTATATATATTTCCTTATTTGATGAGTTTGTGGCAATCGGAACTTCACCCTCCTAACAAACACGAGTGGCTCTGAACGAACCCATTTGCGGCCCCATCAAGGGAATCTATCATTTGGACGACTACGTATCCTTCTAGTTTACAGTTTTTTGCGCTTGTTTCCCCCCCCCCCCCTTATGCCTATACACACACGTGTCTTCATACACACGCACGCTATATACACGCTTCTCCATACACACGCACGCTATACACATGCATGCTATACACTCGCATCTCCATACACACACGCTATACACACGTGTCTCCATACACACACACACGCTATACACAGGCATCTCCATACACACGCGTCTCCATACACACCTGTTTCCATACGCACGTGTCTCCATACGCACGCTATACACCCGCGCCTCCATACACACTATACACACGCGCCTCCATGCATATACACTATATTACATGCACACGCTATATTACATACATACACACGCACGCTATATTACATACACACACACACACTATATTACATACACACGCACACACTATATTACATGCACACGCTATATTACATACATACGCACTCGCTATATTACATACACACACACACGCACACACTATATTACATGCACACACTATATTACATACGCACACACTATATTACATGCACACGCTATATTACATACACATACACTATATTACATGCACACGCTATATTACATACACACACTATATTACATACACGCACACACACACACTATATTACATGCACACGCTATATTACATACGCACGCACGCTATATTACATGCACACACTATATTACATACACGCACACACTATATTACATGCACACACTATATTACATACACGCACACACACTATATTACATGCACACGCTATATTACATACATACGCACGCACGCTGTATTACATACACACACACACACACACTATATTACATACACACACACACACTATATTACATGCACACGCTATATTACATACATACGCACACGCACACACTATATTACATGCACACGCTATATTACATACACACACTATATTACATGCACACACTATATTACATGCACATACACTATATTACATGCACACGCTATATTACATACACACACTATATTACATGCACACGCTATATTACATACATACGCACGCTATATTACATACTGTACACATGTGAACGCACACCAGGGATATGAAACAGATAATGAATTAAATGGAATAGATGAGGATACAAGGTGGTATGGAGGTAGAATGGGGGCAAGTGCGAGTGTGACAAGCAGCGAGACACCCATAGTAAATACAGATAATACTAGAAAACTTCTAAAGACTAAACCAAGTGGGAGCAGAAAGGAAGGAGCAGATAAGATAATAGTACAGACTGAAAAAAACCTGAAATGCATGCTTGCTAATGCAAGAAGCCTGACAGATAAAATGGGGGAACTTGAATTAATAGCTACAAGGGAGCAGTGTGATATCATAGGCATTACTGAAACATGGTGGGATGAAACTCAGGACTGGACAGTTAATCTGGAGGGTTATTCTCTTTTTCGGAAGGATCGTCCAAATAGAAGGGGAGGTGGAGTATGTTTATATGTTAAACCGGATCTAAAATCTATTATAAGGGATGATGTCTATGAAGGGAATGATGAAAATGTAGAGACTTTGTGGATAGAAATTAGCAGTGGAGGTAAAAGTATAAAGAAAATGTTTGTGGGAATATGCTATAAACCCCCAAATATCTGTGAGATTGAGGGAGGTAAAATACTTTTGAAATTGGAGAAGGCATCAAAACTGGGTCATATTTGCATAATGGGGGATTTTAATTATCCAGACATAGATTGGGGCAATGAGATTAGCGTTACAACAAAAGGAAACAGGTTTTTGGGGGTGCTTAAAGACAATTATATGACCCAAATTATTGAGGAACCAACCAGGAGAGGGGCAGTTCTGGATTTGGTCATATCAAACAATGTAGAAGTAATAACAAATATTCAAGTCCTGGAACATTTGGGTAACAGTGATCATAACATGGTCTCATTTGAAATAAATGATCAAAAAACAGATTACTTGGGTTCAACAAATACCTTAAACTTTAGAAAGGCAGATTGTAATAAACTGAGGTCTAATCTAGTAGTAATACAATGAATGGGATGATGTTTTTGCAGGGAAAAATGTAGAAGATAAATGGGCAGTCTTTAAAACATTGTTAGAAAAGTACACTTATCAGTGTATATCTTTGGGTAATAAGTATAAAAGAAATAAGTCAAAACCAATGTGGCTAAATAAACAGGTAGGGGAGGAAATGGACAAGAAGAGGAAGGCGTTTAGATTCTTTAAGTCAGAAGGGACAGAGACATCGTATCAGAATTATAAGGAATGTAACAAAAATTGCAAAAGGGCAATCAAATTAGCAAAAATGGATAATGAAAAAAGGATTGCAATAGAAAGTAAGGTCAACCCTAAAAAGTTCTTTAAGTACATTAATAACAAAAAAATGAGAAAAGAAAATATGGGACCCTTTCAGTGTGAGATGGGTAGGCAGATTATTGGAGATAAGGAAAAAGCAGAGGTATTAAACAAATGATTTACCTCTGTGTTTACCAGGGAAGAATCAAGTTCAATAGTAGTGCCGCAGGAGGAAGCCACAACCTCCATATTAATGAACAATTGGTTAACTGAGGAAGAAGTTCATAAGCGACTTGAAAAAATGAAAATAAATAAGGCACCTGGCCCCGATGGAATACATCCAAGAGTTCTCAAGGAGTAAAGCTCAGTAATAGCAAAACCATTACATTTAATATTCAATGACTCCATTTCCACAGGCTCAGTACCACAAGATTGGCGTAAAGCAGATGTGGTGCCTATATTTAAAAAGGGAGCTAGATCAAAACCAGGGAATTACAGACCTGTAAGCCTGACTTCAATAGTAGGGAAACTACTTGAAGGTTTAATATGGGATAATATTCAGGAATACTTAATGGAAAACAAAATTATTAGTAATAGTCAGCATGGATTTATGAAGGATAGATCTTGCCAAACTAACCTTATTTGTTTCTTTGAGGAGGTAAGTAGGAATTTAGACCAGGGTAATGCAGTTGATGTGGTCTACTTAGATTTTGCAAAGGCTTTTGATACGGTTCCACACAAGAGGTTGGTGTACACAATAAAGAAAATTGGACTCAGTAATAATATATGCACCCGGATTGAAAACTGGTTGAAGGACAGACAACAGAGGTTTGTCATAAATGGAACTTCATAAGTTTATTCGTAAACCATCATTAAAAAAGTTATTTTATAATAGATCCCATATTCCGAATGATACCACTACGCAAAGTTCACCTTTCCTGTCTTGCCTTTAAATTCTTCATGGGCAAGCTATCCAGCTACCTGAACAATCTCCTCACCCCTACTACCTGCAGCACCTATCACCTGAGATCAGACTCCAAAAGACTATTCATGGTCCCAAGGCTCAACAAAGTATCTGGACGTTCCTCCTTCTCCTTCCGTGCACCCCAAAACTGGAACAACCTACCAGAGACTCTCACATCCACCACCAGTTTAAGTTCTTTCAAATCTAAGGCTGTCTCACACTTTAACCTGGTCTGTAACTGTTACATACGCTCATAATATATATTTTCTATAACTGTGCACGCAATGTCTTGTATATAATGTATACCCTGTTCATTTATGTAACTGTACTTGTAACCATGTACTATTTGTTTTACTCCTTGCCCAGGACATACTTGAAAACGAGAGGTAACTCTCAATGTATTACTTCCTGGTAAAATATTTTATAAATAAACTACTGTAGATAATACAACCGTTTCAATTTTTGACCTGGAAATATATTTACAATCTAGGTATAATTTTAAAGGTCACTGTCATTTACAGGATCTTGCTGATCTTTATAATAAAAACACTGATTATAACGTCAATACAGAGTTATTTTGGGGAAGAAGGGACTTAGGATTTAGGAATATGTCCACCTTTAATCGCACCTTCAGTAAGGGTCAATGTTTCAGCAAATCAGTGGAAAGAAATCTTTCTTTATTAACACACACACACACACACACACACACACACACACACACACACACACACACACACACACACACACACACACACACACACGGATCGAGAGCAAAGTCTCCATCTTTGCTGATGATACTAAATTGTGTAAGGTAATAGAATCAGAGCAGGATGTAATTTCTCTTCAGAAGGACTTGGAGAGACTGGAAACGTGAGCAGGTAAATGGCAGATGAGGTTTAATACAGATAAATGTAAGGTTATGCATTTGGGATGCAAGAATAAAAAGGCGACTTACAAATTAAATGGAGATATATTGGGGGAATCCTTGATGGAGAAGGATTTAGGACAGCAGGCTTAGCAATAGTGCCCAATGTCATGCAGTAGCTGCAAAGGCAAACAAGATCTTATCTTGCATCAAACGGACAATGGATGGAAGGGAAGTAAACATAATTATGCCCCTTTACAAAGCATTAGTAAGACCACACCTTGAACATGGAGTACAATTTTGGGCACCAATCCTAACAAAATACATTATGGAACTAGAGAGAGTGCAGAGAAGAGCCACCAAATTAATAAAGGGGGTGGACATTCTAACTTATGAGGAAAGGATAGCAAGTTAGTTAACATCAAAAAGAAAAGTGCCAAATAATACTTCTACTTGTCTCTCCTGAAGAGAAAAGTCTAATTTATTTGTCATTTGTTTTTTCTTTGACATATTTCAAGTAACCCCTTTTTCTCCTCTTTGATACCCTATAAATAAAGGCGCTTTCTGATGTATTGCGATATTTGTGTGCGCCGGAGGCTCTGTGTGTCTCTGCGGCTTCCATCGCGTACACACAGCGCTGACTGCATTCTGTATACACAGATCATGTATGTTATTCTTTACATGTGCCGATCATGGTACCAATGTAATAACCGGGTTACCCTGCGCTTCAGAACACGTCGGTGAGAGAACGGAAAGGTCGGAGAACGCGGCCGCAGGAGGAAAAGCGCGTCGCCCCTCAGCGTCGGTATAACGCCCGGGAGGAGCCGGGAAAACTTATCCAGGGAACGTTTGCAGGGTAAGACTGAGTATGTGTCGGTAAAACAAACTCGGACAGGCTCATTTCTGTCTCTTCACTGCCAGATCAGCCTTAATTACAGCATCGGGGCAGTGAATTGGTTAATTTCTTATGTTTGAGGGGAGAGAAGATAAAGGCGCATATTTACTAAGTGAGGCTATACCTGTGCTGGAAGACCCTTTACAACCCACGCACGTGAATAGGTTTGGAAGGGGTCTCGTGGCACAGCACCCCTAAGTATATACGGCCCAAACTGAAATGTAATTGTGGGCGAAGGGAACATTCTGAAGAGCTGAGAGTTGGAGACAGGATTAGTAAGCAGCAGGGACTCCAGAACCCGTCCGAGCCCAAAACACGTCGGATCCGTGCGAATAAACAGCCTTATTCTGATGCAATCCTTGTATACCCGAGGCGTCCCCACTTAGGCAGGTCCCTGAGGGTACTGGTATTCCACTATCCGCGAGATACAGGACCATTACAAACCAGAATGCGCTGGGGTAGAAAACCAGGTCTGGTTAAAATAATGGCGCCCGACAATACTGCAGCGCTGCCGTAGAGTACGCCGCGCCCCTCACCCTTTCTCCAGAGGACGTCCTGCGATGCCCGCGCAGGGAGGACAGTCCGCTCAGCAGCCAAGCGCCACTGGACGGCAGGTTGGGGAGGTCCGAGCTGGAGGAGCCCTGCTTGGTGCTGGAGGACCTGAAAGAAGACTTCCAGCTGGCCCAGGTTTGAAACTTCGCTGGCGTCTGCTCCGGATTCCGGACGCTACTCACAGGAAGAGCAGTCTCCGGTGGGTGAGGGTCAGGGAGGGTCAGCTGCTGCTCTGCACCGCTGTCCGTCGGGATCCACTCTGCAGAACCACCCTGCTGTCCGGAAACACAAATCGGAGTGTGGGATATCACAGCCGGGAACAGGCGCTGGTTCTCCCGGATCAGCACAGTCATTAGGTGCTGGATCAGCGAGGCGTCTGCCGGAGGAAAAAGGCAGGCAGATTTATTAGCGCTCACATCACAGATCATTGCATTGGTTTATCTTCGTGTTAAAGGAGCAGATGAGGGAGGGGGGGCAGTTAAATGATAGAGTGGAGATAGAGGGCAGCTCTTCCTAGCACCAAAATGAGCTAATAACAGTGACACGTTGTATACAATACATGCAGGGGGACTGACGCCTGACACCAATTATATACAAATTAAAAGTATTTTTAAGTAATTTTGTAAATGTTTAGTGTCTCCATGGTAACCACGTTGTGGAGTATGATACAATTTTCACCTCATCTCGTGAAAAGACGGTTTGCAAGATGCTGTACATGAGAGAGATTGTTCATTCAGAACAGAAGTGGCCAACTCCATCCTCAGGTACCACCAAAAGGACACGTTTTCAGGATATCCCTGCTTCAGGTGGCTCAACCGGTGGCTTAGTCGAAGACTACACCACTTGTGCTGAAGCAGGGATATCCTGAAAACCTGACCTGTTGGTGGCACCGGAGGACTGGAGTTGGCCAGTCCTGATCCAGAGTCTTTCCCTTCAATGTTCTGTTTGGCGAGTAATGGGGTAACATCGTTTATTACAGAGATTAAGGGGGGACAATAATACCCAGATAACATTAGAATTAAACAGAACTGTTTCTCAGAACATTCCTTCTCACTCCGGGGCCCCCAGCTACTGCACACAGGGGCCCCCCAGCTACTGCACACAGGGGCCCCCCAGCTACTGCACACAGGGGCCCCCAGCTACTGTACACAGGGGCCCCCCAGCTACTGCACACAGGGGCCCCCCAGCTACTGTACACAGGGGCCCCCAGCTACTGCACACAGGGGCCCCCAGCTACTGTACACAGGGGCCCCCAGCTACTGCACACAGGGGCCCCCCAGCTACTGCACACAGGGGCCCCCCAGCTACTGCACACAGGGTCCCACAGCTACTGCACACAGGGGCCCCCCAGCTACTGCACACAGGGGCCCCCAGCTACTGCACACAGGGGCCCCCAGCTACTGCACACAGGGGCCCCCCAGCTACTGCACACAGGGGCCCCCCAGCTACTGCACACAGGGCCCCCCCAGCTACTGCACACAGGGGCCCCCAGCTACTGCACACAGGGGCCCCCAGCTACTGCACACAGGGGCCCCCCAGCTACTGTACACAGGGGCCCCCAGCTACTGTACACAGGGGCCCCCAGCTACTGCACACAGGGGCCCCCAGCTACTGCACACAGGGGCCCCCCAGCTACTGTACACAGGGGCCCCCAGCTACTGCACAAAGGGGCCCCCAGCTACTGCACACAGGGGCCCCCCAGCTACTGCACACAGGGGCCCCCAGCTACTGCACACAGGGGCCCCCAGCTACTGCACACAGGGGCCCCCAGCTACTGCACACAGGGCCCCCCAGCTACTGCACACAGGGTCCCTCCAGCTACTGCACACAGGGGCCCCCCAGCTACTGCACATAGGAGCCCCCCAGCTACTGCACACAGGGGCCCCCCAGCTACTGCACACAGGGGCCCCCAGCTACTGTACACAGGGGCCCCCCAGCTACTGCACACAGGGTCCCCCCAGCTACTGAACACAGGGGCCCCCAGCTACTGTACACAGGGGCCCCCCAGCTACTGCACACAGGGGCCCCCCAGCTACTGTACACAGGGGCCCTCCAGCTACTGTACACAGGGCCCCCCCAGCTACTGTACACAGGGGCCCTCCAGCTACTGCACACAGGGGCCCCCCAGCTACTGAACACAGGGGCCCCCCAGCTACTGTACACAGGGTCCTCCCAGCTACTGCACACAGGGGCCCCCAGCTACTGCACACAGGGGCCCCCCAGCTACTGTACACAGGGGCCCCCCAGCTACTGCACACAGGGGCCCCCCAGCTACTGCACACAGGCCCCCCCAGCTACTGTACACAGGGGCCCTCCAGCTACTGCACACAGGGGCCCCCAGTTACTGCACACAGGGGTCCCCAGCTACTGCACACCGCCCCCCCAGCTACTGCACACAGGCCCCCCCAGCTACTGCACACAGGCCCCCCCAGCTACTGTACACAGGGGCCCTCCAGCTACTGCACACAGGGCCCCCCCAGCTACTGCACACAGGGGCCCCCAGCTACTGCACACAGTGGCCCCCAGCTACTGCACACAGGCTCCCCCAGCTACTGCACACAGGCCCCCCAGCTACTGCACACAGGCCCCCCAGCTACTGCACACAGTGGCCCCCAGCTACTGCACACAGGGGCCCCCCAGCTACTGCACACAGGCCCCCCAGCTACTGCACACAGGCCCCCCCAGCTACTGCACACAGGGGCCCCCCAGCTACTGCACACAGTGGCCCCCAGCTACTGCACACAGGGGCCCCCCGCTACTGCACACAGGCCCCCCCAGCTACTGCACACAGGGGCCCCCCAGCTACTGCACACAGGGGCCCCCAGCTACTGCACACAGGGGCCCCCAGCTACTGCACACAGGGGCCCCCAGCTACTGCACACAGGGGCCCCCAGCTACTGCACACAGGGGCCCCCAGCTACTGCACACAGGGGCCCCCCAGCTACTGCACACAGGGGCCCCCAGCTACTGCACACAGGGGCCCCCCAGCTACTGCACACAGGGGCCACCCAGCTACTGCACACAGGGGCCCCCCAGCTACTGCACACAGGGGCCCCCCAGCTACTGCACACAGGGGCCCCCAGCTACTGCACACAGGGTCCCTCCAGCTACTGCACACAGGGGCCCCCCAGCTACTGCACACAGGGGCCCCCAGCTACTGCACACAGGGTCCCTCCAGCTACTGTACACAGGGGCCCCCAGCTACTGTACACAGAGGCCCCCCAGCTACTGCACACAGGGTCCCCCCAGCTACTGCACACAGGGGCCCCCCAGCTACTGTACACAGGGGCCCCCAGCTACTGCACACAGGGGCCCCCAGCTACTGTACACAGGGCCCCCCAGCTACTGCACACAGGGGCCCCCCAGCTACTGCACACAGGGGCCCCCCAGCTACTGCACACAGGGTCCCACAGCTACTGCACACAGGGGCCCCCCAGCTACTGCACACAGGGGCCCCCAGCTACTGCACACAGGGGCCCCCAGCTACTGCACACAGGGGCCCCCAGCTACTGCACACAGGGGCCCCCAGCTACTGTACACAGGGGCCCCCCAGCTACTGCACACAGGGGCCCCCCAGCTACTGCACACAGGGGCCCCCCAGCTACTGCACACAGGGGCCCCCAGCTACTGCACACAGGGGCCCCCAGCTACTGCACACAGGGGCCCCCCAGCTACTGTACACAGGGGCCCCCAGCTACTGCACACAGGGGCCCCCAGCTACTGCACACAGGGGCCCCCCAGCTACTGTACACAGGGGCCCCCAGCTACTGCACACAGGGGCCCCCAGCTACTGTACACAGGGGCCCCCCAGCTACTGCACACAGGGGCCCCCCAGCTACTGCACACAGGGGCCCCCAGCTACTGCACACAGGGGCCCCCAGCTACTGCACACAGGGCCCCCCAGCTACTGCACACAGGGTCCCTCCAGCTACTGCACACAGGGGCCCCCCAGCTACTGCACACAGGAGCCCCCCAGCTACTGCACACAGGGGCCCCCCAGCTACTGCACACAGGGGCCCCCAGCTACTGTACACAGGGGCCCCCCAGCTACTGCACACAGGGTCCCCCCAGCTACTGAACACAGGGGCCCCCAGCTACTGTACACAGGGGCCCCCCAGCTACTGCACACAGGGGGCCCCCAGCTACTGTACACAGGGGCCCTCCAGCTACTGTACACAGGGCCCCCCCAGCTACTGTACACAGGGGCCCTCCAGCTACTGCACACAGGGGCCCCCCAGCTACTGAACACAGGGGCCCCCAAACTACTGTACACAGGGTCCTCCCAGCTACTGCACACAGGGGCCCCCAGCAACTGCACACAGGGGCCCCCCAGCTACTGTACACAGGGGCCCCCCAGCTACTGCACACAGGGGCCCCCCAGCTACTGCACACAGGCCCCCCCAGCTACTGTACACAGGGGCCCTCCAGCTACTGCACACAGGGGCCCCCAGTTACTGCACACAGGGGTCCCCAGCTACTGCACACCGCCCCCCCAGCTACTGCACACAGGGGCCCCCATCTACTGCACACAGGGGCCCCCCAGCTACTGCACACAGGGCCCCCCCAGCTACTGCACACAGGGGACCCCCAGCTACTGCACACAGGGGCCCCCCAGCTACTGCACACAGGGGCCCCCCAGCTACTGCACACAGGGGCCCCCCAGCTACTGCACACAGGGGCCCCCCAGCTACTGCACACAGGGGCCCCCCAGCTACTGTACACAGGGGCCTCCCAGCTACTGCACACAGGGGCCCCCCAGCTACTGCACACAGGGGCCCCCCAGCTACTGCACACAGGGGCCCCCCAGCTACTGCACACAGGGGCCCCCCAGCTACTGCACACAGGCCCCCCCCAGCTACTGCACACAGGCCCCCCCAGCTACTGCACACAGGCCCCCCCAGCTACTGTACACAGGGGCCCTCCAGCTACTGCACACAGGGCCCCCCCAGCTACTGCACACAGGGGCCCCCAGCTACTGCACACAGGGGCCCCCAGCTACTGCACACAGGCCCCCCCAGCTACTGCACACAGGGGCCCCCAGCTACTGCACACCGCCCCCCCAGCTACTGCACACAGGGGCCCCCAGCTACTGCACACAGGCCCCCCCAGCTACTGCACACAGGGGCCCCCAGCTACTGCACACAGGGGCCCCCAGCTACTGCACACAGGGGCCCCCCAGCTACTGCACACAGGGGCCCCCCAGCTACTGCACACAGGGGCCCCCCAGCTACTGCACACAGGGGCCCCCCAGCTACTGCACACAGGGCCCCCCCAGCTACTGTACACAGGGCCCCCCCAGCTACTGTACACAGGGGCCCCCAGCTACTGTACACAGAGGCCCCCCAGCTACTGTACACAGGGGCCCTCCAGCTACTGTACACAGGGGCCCTCCAGCTACTGCACACAGGGGCCCCCAGTTACTGCACACAGGGCCCCCCCAGCTACTGCACACAGGGGTCCCCAGCTACTGCACACCGCCCCCCCAGCTACTGCACACAGGGTCCCCCAGCTACTGCACACAGGGCCCCCCCATCTACTGCACACAGGGGCCCCCCAGCTACTGCACACAGGGCCCCCCCAGCTACTGCACACAGGGGCCCCCCAGCTACTGCACACAGGGCCCCCCCAGCTACTGTACACAGGGGCCCCCAGCTACTGCACACAGGCCCCCCCCAGCTACTGTACACAGGGGCCCCCCAGCTACTGCACACAGAGGCCCCCCAGCTACTGTACACAGGGGCCCCCCAGCTACTGTACACAGGGGCCCTCCAGCTACTGCACACAGGGGCCCCCAGTTACTGCACACAGGGGTCCCCAGCTACTGCACACAGGGGCCCCCAGCTACTGCACACAGGGTCCCTCCAGCTACTGCACACAGGGGCCCCCAGCTACTGCACACAGTGGCCCCCAGCTACTGCACACAGGGTCCCTCCAGCTACTGTACACAGGGGCCCCCAGCTACTGCACACAGGGGCCCCCAGCTACTGCACACAGGGGCCCCCAGCTACTGCACACAGAGGCCCCCCAGCTACTGCACACAGGGGCCCCCCAGCTACTGCACACAGGGGCCCCCAGCTACTGCACACAGGGGCCCCCCAGCTACTGCACACAGGGGCCCCCCAGCTACTGCACACAGGGGCCCCCCAGCTACTGCACACAGGGGCCCCCCAGCTACTGCACACAGGGGCCCCCCAGCTACTGCACACAGGGGCCCCCAGCTACTGCACACAGGGTCCCTCCAGCTACTGCACACAGGGGCCCCCCAGCTACTGCACACAGGGGCCCCCCAGCTACTGCACACAGGGGCCCCCCAGCTACTGCACACAGTGGCCCCCAGCTACTGCACACAGGGGCCCCCAGCTACTGCACACAGGGTCCCTCCAGCTACTGCACACAGGGGCCCCCAGCTACTGCACACAGAGGCCCCCCAGCTACTGCACACAGGGTCCCCCCAGCTACTGCACACAGGGGCCCCCCAGCTACTGTACACAGGGGCCCCCAGCTACTGCACACAGGGGCCCCCAGCTACTGCACACAGGGGCCCCCCAGCTACTGCACACAGGGGCCCCCCAGCTACTGCACACAGGGGCCCCCCAGCTACTGCACACAGGGTCCCACAGCTACTGCACACAGGGGCCCCCCAGCTACTGCACACAGGGGTCCCCAGCTACTGCACACAGGGGCCCCCAGCTACTGCACACAGGGGCCCCCAGCTACTGCACACAGGGGCCCCCAGCTACTGCACACAGGGGCCCCCAGCTACTGCACACAGGGGCCCCCAGCTACTGCACACAGGGGCCCCCAGCTACTGTACACAGGGGCCCCCCAGCTACTGCACACAGGGGCCCCCAGCTACTGCACACAGGGGCCCCCCAGCTACTGTACACAGGGGCCCCCAGCTACTGCACACAGGGGCCCCCCAGCTACTGTACACAGGGGCCCCCAGCTACTGCACACAGTGGCCCCCAGCTACTGCACACAGGCTCCCCCAGCTACTGCACACAGGCTCCCCCAGCTACTGCACACAGGCCCCCCAGCTACTGCACACAGGCCCCCCAGCTACTGCACACAGTGGCCCCCAGCTACTGCACACAGGGGCCCCCCAGCTACTGCACACAGGCCCCCCAGCTACTGCACACAGTGGCCCCCAGCTACTGCACACAGGCCCCCCCAGCTACTGCACACAGGGGCCCCCCAGCTACTGCACACAGTGGCCCCCAGCTACTGCACACAGGGGCCCCCCAGCTACTGCACACAGTGGCCCCCAGCTACTGCACACAGGCCCCCCCAGCTACTGCACACAGGGGCCCCCCAGCTACTGCACACAGGGGCCCCCAGCTACTGCACACAGGGGCCCCCATCTACTGCACACAGGGGCCCCCAGCTACTGCACACAGGGGCCCCCAGCTACTGCACACAGGGGCCCCCCAGCTACTGCACACAGGGGCCCCCAGCTACTGCACACAGGGGCCCCCCAGCTACTGCACACAGGGGCCCCCCAGCTACTGCACACAGGGGCCCCCCAGCTACTGCACACAGGGGCCCCCAGCTACTGCACACAGGGTCCCTCCAGCTACTGCACACAGGGGCCCCCCAGCTACTGCACACAGTGGCCCCCAGCTACTGCACACAGGGGCCCCCAGCTACTGCACACAGGGTCCCTCCAGCTACTGTACACAGGGGCCCCCAGCTACTGCACACAGAGGCCCCCCAGCTACTGCACACAGGGTCCCCCCAGCTACTGCACACAGGGGCCCCCCAGCTACTGTACACAGGGGCCCCCAGCTACTGCACACAGGGGCCCCCAGCTACTGTACACAGGGGCCCCCAGCTACTGCACACAGGGGCCCCCCAGCTACTGCACACAGGGGCCCCCCAGCTACTGCACACAGGGTCCCACAGCTACTGCACACAGGGGCCCCCCAGCTACTGCACACAGGGGCCCCCAGCTACTGCACACAGGGGCCCCCAGCTACTGCACACGGGGGCCCCCAGCTACTGCACACAGGGGCCCCCAGCTACTGTACACAGGGGCCCCCCAGCTACTGCACACAGGGGCCCCCCAGCTACTGCACACAGGGGCCCCCAGCTACTGCACACAGGGGCCCCCAGCTACTGCACACAGGGGCCCCCCAGCTACTGTACACAGGGGCCCCCAGCTACTGCACACAGGGGCCCCCAGCTACTGCACACAGGGGCCCCCCAGCTACTGTACACAGGGGCCCCCAGCTACTGCACACAGGGGCCCCCAGCTACTGTACACAGGGGCCCCCCAGCTACTGCACACAGGGGCCCCCCAGCTACTGCACACAGGGGCCCCCAGCTACTGCACACAGGGGCCCCCAGCTACTGCACACAGGGCCCCCCAGCTACTGCACACAGGGTCCCTCCAGCTACTGCACACAGGGGCCCCCCAGCTCCTGCACACAGGAGCCCCCCAGCTACTGCACACAGGGGCCCCCCAGCTACTGCACACAGGGGCCCCCAGCTACTGTACACAGGGGCCCCCCAGCTACTGCACACAGGGTCCCCCCAGCTACTGAACACAGGGGCCCCCAGCTACTGTACACAGGGGCCCCCCAGCTACTGCACACAGGGGGCCCCCAGCTACTGTACACAGGGGCCCTCCAGCTACTGTACACAGGGCCCCCCCAGCTACTGTACACAGGGGCCCTCCAGCTACTGCACACAGGGGCCCCCCAGCTACTGAACACAGGGGCCCCCAAACTACTGTACACAGGGTCCTCCCAGCTACTGCACACAGGGGCCCCCAGCTACTGCACACAGGGGCCCCCCAGCTACTGTACACAGGGGCCCCCCAGCTACTGCACACAGGGGCCCCCCAGCTACTGCACACAGGCCCCCCCAGCTACTGTACACAGGGGCCCTCCAGCTACTGCACACAGGGGCCCCCAGTTACTGCACACAGGGGTCCCCAGCTACTGCACACCGCCCCCCCAGCTACTGCACACAGGGGCCCCCATCTACTGCACACAGGGGCCCCCCAGCTACTGCACACAGGGCCCCCCCAGCTACTGCACACAGGGGCCCCCCAGCTACTGCACACAGGGGCCCCCCAGCTACTGCACACAGGGGCCCCCCAGCTACTGCACACAGGGGCCCCCCAGCTACTGAACACAGGGGCCCCCCAGCTACTGTACACAGGGGCCTCCCAGCTACTGCACACAGGGGCCCCCCAGCTACTGCACACAGGGGCCCCCCAGCTACTGCACACAGGGGCCCCCCAGCTACTGCACACAGGGGCCCCCCAGCTACTGCACACAGGCCCCCCCAGCTACTGCACACAGGCCCCCCAGCTACTGTACACAGGGGCCCTCCAGCTACTGTACACAGGGGCCCTCCAGCTACTGCACACAGGGCCCCCCCAGCTACTGCACACAGGGGCCCCCAGCTACTGCACACAGGCCCCCCCAGCTACTGCACACAGGCCCCCCCAGCTACTGCACACAGTGCCCCCCCAGCTACTGCACACAGTGGCCCCCCAGCTACTGTACACAGGGGCCCCCCAGCTACTGAACACAGGGGCCCCCCAGCTACTGTACACAGGCCCCCCCAGCTACTGCACACAGTGGCCCCCCAGCTACTGCACACAGGGGCCCCCCAGCTACTGCACACAGGGCCCCCCAGCTACTGCACACAGGGGCCCCCAGCTACTGCACACAGTGGCCCCCAGCTACTGCACACAGGCTCCCCCAGCTACTGCACACAGGCCCCCCAGCTACTGCACACAGGCCCCCCAGCTACTGCACACAGTGGCCCCCAGCTACTGCACACAGGGGCCCCCCAGCTACTGCACACAGGCCCCCCAGCTACTGCACACAGTGGCCCCCAGCTACTGCACACAGGCCCCCCCAGCTACTGCACACAGGGGCCCCCCAGCTACTGCACACAGTGGCCCCCAGCTACTGCACACAGGGGCCCCCCAGCTACTGCACACAGTGGCCCCCAGCTACTGCACACAGGCCCCCCCAGCTACTGCACACAGGGGCCCCCCAGCTACTGCACACAGGGGCCCCCAGCTACTGCACACAGGGGCCCCCAGCTACTGCACACAGGGGCCCCCATCTACTGCACACAGGGGCCCCCAGCTACTGCACACAGGGGCCCCCAGCTACTGCACACAGGGGCCCCCAGCTACTGCACACAGGGGCCCCCATCTACTGCACACAGGGGCCCCCATCTACTGCACACAGGGGCCCCCAGCTACTGCACACAGGCCCCCCCAGCTACTGCACACAGGGGCCCCCAGCTACTGCACACAGGCCCCCCCAGCTACTGCACACAGGGGCCCCCATCTACTGCACACAGGGGCCCCCTGCTACTGCACACAGGCCCCCCCAGCTACTGCACACAGGGGCCCCCAGCTACTGCACACCGCCCCCCCAGCTACTGCACACAGGGGCCCCCAGCTACTGCACACAGGCCCCCCCAGCTACTGCACACAGGGGCCCCCAGCTACTGCACACAGGGGCCCCCAGCTACTGCACACAGGGGCCCCCAGCTACTGCACACAGGCCCCCCCAGCTACTGCACACAGGGGCCCCCCAGCTACTGCACACAGGGGCCTCCCCAGCTACTGCACACAGGGCCCCCCCAGCTACTGTACACAGGGGCCCCCAGCTACTGCACACAGGGCCCCCCCAGCTACTGTACACAGAGGCCCCCCAGCTACTGTACACAGGGGCCCTCCAGCTACTGCACACAGGGGCCCCCAGTTACTGCACACAGGGCCCCCCCAGCTACTGCACACAGGGGTCCCCAGCTACTGCACACCGCCCCCCCAGCTACTGCACACAGGGTCCCTCAGCTACTGCACACAGGGCCCCCCCATCTACTGCACACAGGGGCCCCCCAGCTACTGCACACAGGGCCCCCCCAGCTACTGCACACAGGGGCCCCCCAGCTACTGCACACAGGGGCCCCCCAGCTACTGCACACAGGGCCCCCCCAGCTACTGTACACAGGGGCCCCCAGCTACTGCACACAGGGCCCCCCCAGCTACTGTACACAGGGGCCCCCCAGCTACTGTACACAGAGGCCCCCCAGCTACTGTACACAGGGGCCCTCCAGCTACTGCACACAGGGGCCCCCAGTTACTGCACACAGGGGTCCCCAGCTACTGCACACAGGGGCCCCCAGCTACTGCACACAGGGTCCCTCCAGCTACTGCACACAGGGCCCCCCCAGCTACTGCACACAGGGGCCCCCCAGCTACTGCACACAGTGGCCCCCAGCTACTGCACACAGGGGCCCCCAGCTACTGCACACAGGGGCCCCCAGCTACTGCACACAGGGGCCCCCAGCTACTGCACACAGAGGCCCCCCAGCTACTGCACACAGGGGCCCCCCAGCTACTGCACACAGGGGCCCCCCAGCTACTGCACACAGGGGCCCCCCAGCTACTGTACACAGGGGCCCCCCAGCTACTGTACACAGGGGCCCCCAGCTACTGCACACAGGGGCCCCCAGCTACTGTACACAGGGGCCCCCAGCTACTGCACACAGGGGCCCCCCAGCTACTGCACACAGGGGCCCCCCAGCTACTGCACACAGGGTCCCACAGCTACTGCACACAGGGGCCCCCCAGCTACTGCACACAGGGGCCCCCAGCTACTGCACACAGGGGCCCCCAGCTACTGCACACAGGGGCCCCCAGCTACTGTACACAGGGGCCCCCCAGCTACTGCACACAGGGGCCCCCCAGCTACTGCACACAGGGGCCCCCCAGCTACTGTACACAGGGGCCCCCAGCTACTGCACACAGGGGCCCCCAGCTACTGCACACAGGGGCCCCCCAGCTACTGTACACAGGGGCCCCCAGCTACTGCACACAGGGGCCCCCAGCTACTGTACACAGGGGCCCCCCAGCTACTGCACACAGGGGCCCCCCAGCTACTGCACACAGGGGCCCCCAGCTACTGCACACAGGGGCCCCCAGCTACTGCACACAGGGCCCCCCAGCTACTGCACACAGGGTCCCTCCAGCTACTGCACACAGGGGCCCCCCAGCTACTGCACACAGGAGCCCCCCAGCTACTGCACACAGGGGCCCCCCAGCTACTGCACACAGGGGCCCCCAGCTACACACAGGGGCCCCCCAGCTACTGCACACAGGGTCCCCCCAGCTACTGAACACAGGGGCCCCCAGCTACTGTACACAGGGGCCCCCCAGCTACTGCACACAGGGGCCCCCCAGCTACTGTACACAGGGGCCCTCCAGCTACTGTACACAGGGCCCCCCCAGCTACTGTACACAGGGGCCCTCCAGCTACTGCACACAGGGGCCCCCCAGCTACTGAACACAGGGGCCCCCCAGCTACTGTACACAGGGTCCTCCCAGCTACTGTACACAGGGGCCCCCCAGCTACTGCACACAGGGGCCCCCCAGCTACTGTACACAGGGGCCCCCCAGCTACTGCACACAGGCCCCCCCAGCTACTGTACACAGGGGCCCTCCAGCTACTGCACACAGGGGCCCCCAGTTACTGCACACAGGGGTCCCCAGCTACTGCACACCGCCCCCCCAGCTACTGCACACAGGGGCCCCCATCTACTGCACACAGGGGCCCCCCAGCTACTGCACACAGGGCCCCCCCAGCTACTGCACACAGGGGCCCCCCAGCTACTGCACACAGGGGCCCCCCAGCTACTGCACACAGGGGCCCCCCAGCTACTGCACACAGGGGCCCCCCAGCTACTGAACACAGGGGCCCCCCAGCTACTGTACACAGGGGCCTCCCAGCTACTGCACACAGGGGCCCCCCAGCTACTGCACACAGGGGCCCCCCAGCTACTGCACACAGGGGCCCCCCAGCTACTGCACACAGGCCCCCCAGCTACTGCACACAGGCCCCCCCAGCTACTGTACACAGGGGCCCTCCAGCTACTGCACACAGGGGCCCCCCAGCTACTGTACACAGGGGCCCCCCAGCTACTGAACACAGGCGCCCCCCAGCTACTGTACACAGCCCCCCCCCAGCTACTGCACACAGTGGCCCCCCAGCTACTGCACACAGGGGCCCCCCAGCTACTGCACACAGGGCCCCCCAGCTACTGCACACAGGGGCCCCCAGCTACTGCACACAGTGGCCCCCAGCTACTGCACACAGGCTCCCCCAGCTACTGCCCACAGGCCCCCCAGCTACTGCACACAGTGGCCCCCAGCTACTGCACACAGGCCCCCCAGCTACTGCACACAGTGGCCCCCAGCTACTGCACACAGGGGCCCCCCAGCTACTGCACACAGGCCCCCCAGCTACTGCACACAGTGGCCCCCAGCTACTGCACACAGGCCCCCCCCAGCTACTGCACACAGGGGCCCCCCAGCTACTGCACACAGTGGCCCCCAGCTACTGCACACAGTGGCCCCCAGCTACTGCACACAGTGGCCCCCAGCTACTGCACACAGGCCCCCCAGCTACTGCACACAGGGGCCCCCCAGCTACTGCACACAGGGGCCCCCAGCTACTGCACACAGGGGCCCCCATCTACTGCACACAGGGGCCCCCAGCTACTGCACACAGGGGCCCCCAGCTACTGCACACAGGCCCCCCCAGCTACTGTACACAGGGGCCCTCCAGCTACTGCACACAGGGGCCCTCCAGCTACTGCACACAGGGGCCCCCAGTTACTGCACACAGGGGTCCCCAGCTACTGCACACCGCCCCCCCAGCTACTGCACACAGGGGGCCCCCATCTACTGCACACAGGGGGCCCCCCAGCTACTGCACACAGGGCCCCCCCCAGCTACTGCACACAGGGGCCCCCCAGCTACTGCACACAGGGGCCCCCCAGCTACTGCACACAGGGCCCCCCAGCTACTGAACACAGGGGCCCCCAGCTACTGTACACAGGGGCCTCCCAGCTACTGCACACAGGGGCCCCCCAGCTACTGCCACACAGGGGCCCCCCAGCTACTGCACACAGGGGCCCCCCCCAGCTACTGCACACAGGCCCCCCAGCTACTGCACACAGGCCCCCCCAGCTACTGTACACAGGGGCCCTCCAGCTACTGCACACAGGGGCCCCCCCAGCTACTGTACACAGGGGCCCCCCAGCTACTGAACACAGGCGCCCCCCAGCTACTGTACACAGGCCCCCCCCAGCTACTGCACACAGTGGCCCCCAGCTACTGCACACAGGGGCCCCCCAGCTACTGCACACAGGGGCCCCCCAGCTACTGCACACAGGCCCCCCAGCTACTGCACACAGGCCCCCCCAGCTACTGTACACAGGGGCCCTCCAGCTACTGCACACAGGGGCCCCCCAGCTACTGTACACAGGGGCCCCCCAGCTACTGAACACAGGCGCCCCCAGCTACTGTACACAGCCCCCCCCCAGCTACTGCACACAGTGGCCCCCCAGCTACTGCACACAGGGGCCCCCCAGCTACTGCACACAGGGCCCCCCAGCTACTGCACACAGGGGCCCCCAGCTACTGCACACAGTGGCCCCCAGCTACTGCACACAGGCTCCCCCAGCTACTGCCCACAGGCCCCCCAGCTACTGCACACAGTGGCCCCCAGCTACTGCACACAGGCCCCCCAGCTACTGCACACAGTGGCCCCCAGCTACTGCACACAGGGGCCCCCCAGCTACTGCACACAGGCCCCCCAGCTACTGCACACAGTGGCCCCCAGCTACTGCACACAGGCCCCCCCCAGCTACTGCACACAGGGGCCCCCCAGCTACTGCACACAGTGGCCCCCAGCTACTGCACACAGTGGCCCCCAGCTACTGCACACAGTGGCCCCCAGCTACTGCACACAGGCCCCCCCAGCTACTGCACACAGGGGCCCCCCCAGCTACTGCACACAGGGGCCCCCAGCTACTGCACAC
Source organism: Ascaphus truei (assembly GCF_040206685.1). Lineage (NCBI taxonomy): Eukaryota > Metazoa > Chordata > Amphibia > Anura > Ascaphidae > Ascaphus > Ascaphus truei. The sequence goes on along the minus strand of NW_027454390.1, from coordinate 11,259 downwards.
AGGGGCCCCCATCTACTGCACACAGGGGCCCCCAGCTACTGCACACAGGGGCCCCCAGCTACTGCACACAGGCCCCCCCAGCTACTGTACACAGGGGCCCTCCAGCTACTGCACACAGGGGCCCTCCAGCTACTGCACACAGGGGCCCCCCAGTTACTGCACACAGGGGTCCCCAGCTACTGCACACCGCCCCCCCAGCTACTGCACACAGGGGCCCCCATCTACTGCACACAGGGGCCCCCCAGCTACTGCACACAGGGCCCCCCCAGCTACTGCACACAGGGGCCCCCCAGCTACTGCACACAGGGGCCCCCCAGCTACTGCACACAGGGGCCCCCCAGCTACTGAACACAGGGGCCCCCCAGCTACTGTACACAGGGGCCTCCCAGCTACTGCACACAGGGGCCCCCCAGCTACTGCACACAGGGGCCCCCCAGCTACTGCACACAGGGGCCCCCCAGCTACTGCACACAGGCCCCCCAGCTACTGCACACAGGCCCCCCCAGCTACTGTACACAGGGGCCCTCCAGCTACTGCACACAGGGGCCCCCCAGCTACTGTACACAGGGGCCCCCCAGCTACTGAACACAGGCGCCCCCCAGCTACTGTACACAGGCCCCCCCCAGCTACTGCACACAGTGGCCCCCCAGCTACTGCACACAGGGGCCCCCCAGCTACTGCACACAGGGCCCCCCAGCTACTGCACACAGGGGCCCCCAGCTACTGCACACAGTGGCCCCCAGCTACTGCACACAGGCTCCCCCAGCTACTGCCCACAGGCCCCCAGCTACTGCACACAGTGGCCCCCAGCTACTGCACACAGGCCCCCCAGCTACTGCACACAGTGGCCCCCAGCTACTGCACACAGGGGCCCCCCAGCTACTGCACACAGGCCCCCCAGCTACTGCACACAGTGGCCCCCAGCTACTGCACACAGGCCCCCCCCAGCTACTGCACACAGGGGCCCCCCAGCTACTGCACACAGGGGCCCCCCAGCTACTGCACACAGTGGCCCCCAGCTACTGCACACAGGCCCCCCCAGCTACTGCACACAGGGGCCCCCCAGCTACTGCACACAGGGGCCCCCAGCTACTGCACACAGGGGCCCCCATCTACTGCACACAGGGGCCCCCAGCTACTGCACACAGGGGCCCCCAGCTACTGCACACAGGCCCCCCCAGCTACTGCACACAGGGGCCCCCATCTACTGCACACAGGGGCCCCCATCTACTGCACACAGGGGCCCCCAGCTACTGCACACAGGCCCCCCCAGCTACTGCACACAGGGGCCCCCCCAGCTACTGCACACAGGGGCCCCCATCTACTGCACACAGGGCCCCCAGCTACTGCACACAGGCCCCCCCAGCTACTGCACACAGGGGCCCCCAGCTACTGCACACAGGGGCCCCCAGCTACTGCACACCGCCCCCCCAGCTACTGCACACAGGGGCCCCCAGCTACTGCACACAGGCCCCCCCAGCTACTGCACACAGGGGCCCCCATCTACTGCACACAGGGGCCCCCAGCTACTGCACACAGGGGCCCCCAGCTACTGCACACAGGCCCCCCCAGCTACTGCACACAGGGGGCCCCCCAGCTACTGCACACAGGGGCCCCCCAGCTACTGCACACAGGGCCCCCCCAGCTACTGTACACAGGGGCCCCCAGCTACTGCACACAGGGCCCCCCCAGCTACTGTACACAGAGGCCCCCCAGCTACTGTACACAGGGGCCCTCCAGCTACTGCACACAGGGGCCCCCAGTTACTGCACACAGGGCCCCCCCAGCTACTGCACACAGGGGTCCCCAGCTACTGCACACCGCCCCCCCAGCTACTGCACACAGGGTCCCCCAGCTACTGCACACAGGGCCCCCCCATCTACTGCACACAGGGGCCCCCCCAGCTACTGCACACAGGGCCCCCCCAGCTACTGCACACAGGGGCCCCCCAGCTACTGCACACAGGGGCCCCCCAGCTACTGCACACAGGGCCCCCCCAGCTACTGCACACAGGGCCCCCCCCAGCTACTGTACACAGGGGCCCCCAGCTACTGCACACAGGGCCCCCCCAGCTACTGTACACAGGGGCCCCCCAGCTACTGCACACAGAGGCCCCCCAGCTACTGTACACAGAGGCCCCCCAGCTACTGTACACAGGGGCCCTCCAGCTACTGCACACAGGGGCCCCCAGTTACTGCACACAGGGGTCCCCAGCTACTGCACACAGGGGCCCCCAGCTACTGCACACAGGGGCCCCCAGCTACTGCACACAGGGGCCCCCAGCTACTGCACACAGGGGCCCCCAGTTACTGCACACAGGGGTCCCCCAGCTACTGCACACAGGGCCCCCCCAGCTACTGCACACAGGGGCCCCCCAGCTACTGCACACAGGGGCCCCCCAGCTACTGCACACAGGGGCCCCCAGCTACTGCACACAGGCCCCCCCAGCTACTGCACACAGGGGCCCCCCAGCTACTGCACACAGGGGCCCCCCAGCTACTGTACACAGGGGCCCCCCAGCTACTGCACACAGGGGCCCCCCAGCTACTGCACACAGGGGCCCCCCAGCTACTGCACACAGGGTCCCTCCAGCTACTGCACACAGGGCCCCCCCAGCTACTGCACACAGGGGCCCCCAGCTACTGCACACCGCCCCACCCCCCACCCCCCAGCTACTGCACACCGCCCCCCCCCCCCAGCTACTGCACACAGGGGCCCCCCCCAGCTACTGCACACAGGGGCCCCCCACCTACTGCACACAGGGGCCCCCCACCTACTGCACACAGGGGGCCCCCAGCATGCGGTCAGCGGGTCCGCGGTTACCCACCTTGTATCAGAGCGATGGGGTCCTGCAGTTTGGGGCGCAGGATGTTGGGGGCAAAGACGGTGGCGAGATTCTGCACACTCATTTTATTACTGCCCGAGTGAGGACTGCACCTCGGTCCAGGAAACTGTCATGGGTGAGAGGGGGGGGGGGGGGGAGTGAGAGCAGGGGGGGAATGGCGAGAGCAGGGGGGGAATGGCGAGAGCAGGGGGGGAATGGCGAGAGCAGGGGGGGAATGGCGAGAGCAGGGGGGGAATGGCGAGAGCAGGGGGGGAATGGCGAGAGCAGAGGGGGGGGGAATGGCGAGAGCAGGGGGGGAATGGCGAGAGCAGGGGGGAATGGCGAGAGCAGGGGGGAATGGCGAGAGCAGGGGGAAGGGTGAGAGAGAGAGGGGGGGAAGGATGAGAGCGGGGGGAAGGGTGAGAGAGAGGGGGTGAGAGAGAGAGGGGGGAAGAGTGAGAGTGGGGGAGGGGAAGGGTGAGCGAGGGAGAGGGGAAGGGTGAGCGAGGGGGAGGGGAAGGGTGAGCGAGGGGGAGGGAGGGTGAGCGAGGGGGGGTGAAGGGTGAGCGAGCAGGGGGGAAGGGTGAGAGAGCAGGGGGGAAGGGTGAGAGAGCAGGGGGGAAGGGTGAGAGAGCAGGGGGGAAGGGTTAGAGAGCATTGGGGGAAGGGTGAGAGAGCAGGGGGGGAAGGGTGAGAGAGCAGGGGGGAAGGGTGAGAGAGCAGGGGGGAAGGGTGAGAGAGCAGGGGGGAAGGGTGAGAGAGCAGGGGGGGGAAGGGTGAGAGAGCAGGGGGGGAAGGGTGAGAGAGCATTGGGGGAAGGGTGAGAGAGCAGGGGGGGAAGGGTGAGAGAGCAGGGGGGGAAGGGTGAGAGAGCAGGGGGGGAAGGGTGAGAGAGCAGGAGGGGAAGGGTGAGAGAGCAGGGGGGGAAGGGTGAGAGCTCAAGGGGGAGGGGGAAGGGTGAGAGAGCAAGGGGGGGGGAAGGGTGAGAGAGCAAGGGGGGGAAGGGTGAGAGAGCAAGGGGAGGAAGGGTGAAAGAGCAAGGGGGAGGAAGTGTGAGAGCAAGGGGGCGGAAGGCAGTGACGGGGGGGACGGGGGGACGTGAGGCAGTGACGGGGGGACGAGGCAGTGACGGGGGGACGAGGCAGTGACGGGGGGACGTGAGGCAGTGACGGGGGGACGTGAGGCAGTGACGGGGGACGTGAGGCAGTGACGGGGGGACGTGAGGCAGTGACGGGGGGACGTGAGGCAGTGACGGGGGGACGTGAGGCAGTGACGGGGGGACGTGAGGCAGTGACGGGGGGACGAGGCAGTAACGGGGGGACGTGAGGCAGTAACGGGGGGACAGGGGAGTGAGGCAGTGGGGGGTGAGGCAGTGAGGGGGGATGGGGGTAAGGCAGTGACGGGGGGACGTGAGGCAGTGACGGGGGACGTGAGGCAGTGACGGGGGGACGTGAGGCAGTGACGGGGGGACGTGAGGCAGTGACGGGGGGACGTGAGGCAGTGACGGGGGGACGTGAGGCAGTGACGGGGGGACGTGAGACAGTGACGGGGGACGTGAGGCAGTGACGGGGGGACGTGAGGCAGTGACGGGGGGACGTGAGGCAGTGACGGGGGGACGAGGCAGTAACGGGGGGACGTGAGGCAGTAACGGGGGGACAGGGGAGTGAGGCAGTGGGGGGTGAGGCAGTGAGGGGGGATGGGGGTAAGGCAGTGACGGGGGGAATGAGGCAGCGACGGGGGGCGAGCCAGTGACGGGGGGACGGGAGGGTAAGGCAGTGACGGGGGGGACGGACGTGAGGCAGTAACGAGGGGACAGGGGAGTGAGGCAGTGAGGGGGGATGGGGGTAAGGCAGTGACGGGGGGACGGGTGGGTGAGACAGTGACGGGGGGACGTGAGGCAGTGACGGGGGGACGTGAGGCAGTGACGGGGGGACGTGAGGCAGTGACGGGGGACGTGAGGCAGTGACGGGGGGACGTGAGGCAGTGACGGGGGACGTGAGGCAGTGTCGGGGGGACGTGAGGCAGTGACGGGGGGACGTGAGGCAGTGACGGGGGGACGTGAGGCAGTGACGGGGGGACGTGAGGCAGTGACGGGGGACGTGAGGCAGTGACGGGGGGACGTGAGGCAGTGACGGGGGGACGTGAGGCAGTGACGGGGGGACGTGAGGCAGTGACGGGGGGACGTGAGGCAGTGACGGGGGGACGTGAGGCAGTGACGGGGGGACGTGAGGCAGTGACGGAGGGACGTGAGGCAGTGACGGGGGACGTGAGGCAGTAACGGGGGGACGTGAGGCAGTGACGGGGGACGTGAGGCAGTGACGGGGGGACGTGAGGCAGTGACGGGGGGACGTGAGGCAGTGACGGGGGGACGTGAGGCAGTAACGGGGGGACGTGAGGCAGTGACGGGGGGACGTGAGGCAGTGACGGGGGACGTGAGGCAGTGACGGGGGGACGTGAGGCAGTGACGGGGGGACGTGAGGCAGTGACGGGGGGACGTGAGGCAGTAACGGGGGACGTGAGGCAGTGACGGGGGGACGTGAGGCAGTGACGGGGGGACGTGAGGCAGTGACGGGGGGACGTGAGGCAGTGACGGGGGGACGGGAGGCAGTGACGGGGGGACGGGAGCAGTGACGGGGGGACGTGAGGCAGTGACGGGGGGACGTGAGGCAGTGACGGGGGACGTGAGGCAGTGACGGGGGGACGTGAGGCAGTGACGGGGGGGACGTGAGGCAGTGACGGGGGGACGTGAGGCAGTGACGGGGGGACGTGAGGCAGTGACGGGGGGACGTGAGGCAGTGACGGGGGGGCGTGAGGCAGTGACGGGGGACGTGAGGCAGTGACGGGGGGACGTGAGGCAGTGACGGGGGGACGTGAGGCAGTGACGGGGGGACGTGAGGCAGTGACGGGGGGACGTGAGGCAGTGACGGGGGGACGTGAGGCAGTGACGGGGGGGACGAGGCAGTGACGGGGGGACGTGAGGCAGTGACGGGGGGGACGTGAGGCAGTGACGGGGGGACGTGAGCAGTGACGGGGGGACGTGAGGCAGTGACGGGGGACGTGAGGATGGGGGGACGTGAGGCAGTGACGGGGGACGTGAGGCAGTGACGGGGGGAGTGAGGCAGTGACGGGGGGACGTGAGGCAGTGACGGGGGGACGTGAGGCAGTGACGGGGGACGTGAGGCAGTGACGGGGGGACGTGAGGCAGTGACGGGGGGACGTGAGGCAGTGACGGGGGGACGTGAGGCAGTGACGGGGGGACGTGAGGCAGTGACGGGGGGACGTGAGGCAGTGACGGGGGGACGTGAGGCAGTGACGGGGGGACGTGAGGCAGTGACGGGGGGGACGTGAGGCAGTGACGGGGGACGTGAGGCAGTGACGGGGGGACGTGAGGCAGTGACGGGGGGACGTGAGGCAGTGACGGGGGGACGTGAGGCAGTGACGGGGGGACGTGAGGCAGTGACGGGGGGACGTGAGGCAGTGACGGGGGGACGTGAGGCAGTGACGGGGGGACGTGAGGCAGTGACGGGGGGACGTGAGGCAGTGACGGGGGGACGTGAGGCAGTGACGGGGGACGTGAGGCAGTGACGGGGGGACGTGAGGCAGTAGACGGGGGGACGTGAGGCAGTGACGGGGGACGTGAGGCAGTGACGGGGGACGTGAGGCAGTGACGGGGGACGTGAGGCAGTGACGGGGGGACGTGAGGCAGTGACGGGGGGACGTGAGGCAGTGACGGGGGGACGTGAGGCAGTGACGGGGGACGTGAGGCAGTGACGGGGGGACGTGAGGCAGTGACGGGGGGGACGTGAGGCAGTGACGGGGGACGTGAGGCAGTGACGGGGGGACGTGAGGCAGTGACGGGGGGACGTGAGGCAGTGACGGGGGACGTGAGGCAGTGACGGGGGACGTGAGGCAGTGACGGGGGGACGTGAGGCAGTGACGGGGGACGTGAGGCAGTGACGGGGGGACGTGAGGCAGTGACGGGGGGACGTGAGGCAGTGACGGGGGGACGTGAGGCAGTGACGGGGGGACGTGAGGCAGTGACGGGGGACGTGAGGCAGTGACGGGGGGACGTGAGGCAGTGACGGGGGGACGTGAGGCAGTGACGGGGGGACGTGAGGCAGTGACGGGGGGACGTGAGGCAGTAACGGAGGGACGTGAGGCAGTGACGGGGGGACGAGGCAGTGACGGGGGGACGTGAGGCAGTGACGGGGGATGTGAGGCAGTAACGGGGGACGTGAGCAGTGACGGGGGGACGAGGCAGTGACGGGGGGACGTGAGGCAGTGACGGGGGGACGAGGCAGTGACGGGGGGACGTGAGGCAGTGACGGGGGGACGTGAGGCAGTGACGGGGGGACGTGAGGCAGTGACGGGGGGACGTGAGCAGTGACGGGGGACGTGAGGCAGTGACGGGGGGACGTGAGGCAGTGACGGGGGGACGTGAGGCAGTGACGGGGGGACGTGAGGCAGTGACGGGGGGACGTGAGGCAGTGACGGGGGGACGTGAGGCAGTGACGGGGGGACGTGAGGCAGTGACGGGGGACGTGAGGCAGTGACGGGGGGACGTGAGGCAGTGACGGGGGACGTGAGGCAGTGACGGGGGGACGTGAGGCAGTGACGGGGGGACGTGAGGCAGTGACGGGGGGACGTGAGGCAGTGACGGGGGACGTGAGGCAGTAACGGGGGGACGTGAGGCAGTAACGGGGGGACGTGAGGCAGTGACGGGGGGACGTGAGGCAGTGACGGGGGGACGTGAGGCAGTGACGGGGGGGACGAGGCAGTGACGGGGGGACGTGAGGCAGTGACGGGGGGGACGTGAGGCAGTGACGGGGGACGTGAGGCAGTGACGGGGGGACGTGAGGCAGTGACGGGGGGACGTGAGGCAGTGACGGGGGGACGTGAGGCAGTGACGGGGGGACGTGAGGCAGTGACGGGGGGACGTGAGGCAGTGACGGGGGGACGTGAGGCAGTGACGGGGGGACGTGAGGCAGTGACGGGGGGACGTGAGGCAGTGACGGGGGACGTGAGGCAGTGACGGGGGGACGTGAGGCAGTGACGGGGGGACGTGAGGCAGTGACGGGGGGACGTGAGGCAGTGACGGGGGGACGTGAGGCAGTGACGGGGGACGTGAGGCAGTGACGGGGGACGTGAGGCAGTGACGGGGGGACGTGAGGCAGTGACGGGGGGACGTGAGGCAGTGACGGGGGACGTGAGGCAGTGACGGGGGGACGTGAGGCAGTGACGGGGGGACGTGAGGCAGTGACGGGGGGACGTGAGGCAGTGACGGGGGGGACGAGGCAGTGACGGGGGGACGGAGGCAGTGACGGGGGGACGTGAGGCAGTGACGGGGGGACGTGAGGCAGTGACGGGGGGACGTGAGGCAGTGACGGGGGGACGTGAGGCAGTGACGGGGGGACGTGAGGCAGTGACGGGGGGACGGAGGCAGTGACGGGGGGACGTGAGGCAGTGACGGGGGGACGTGAGGCAGTGACGGGGGACGTGAGGCAGTGACGGGGGACGTGAGGCAGTGACGGGGGACGTGAGGCAGTGACGGGGGGACGTGAGGCAGTGACGGGGGACGTGAGGCAGTAACGGGGGGACGTGAGGCAGTGACGGGGGGACGTGAGGCAGTGACGGGGGGACGTGAGGCAGTGACGGGGGACGTGAGGCAGTGACGGGGGACGTGAGGCAGTGACGGGGGACGTGAGGCAGTGACGGGGGGACGTGAGCAGTGACGGGGGGACGTGAGGCAGTGACGGGGGGACGTGAGGCAGTGACGGGGGGACGTGAGGCAGTGACGGGGGGACGTGAGGCAGTGACGGGGGGACGTGAGGCAGTGACGGGGGGGACGTGAGGCAGTGACGGGGGGACGGAGCAGTGACGGGGGACGTGAGGCAGTGACGGGGGGACGTGAGGCAGTGACGGGGGGACGTTGAGGCAGTGACGGGGGGACGTGAGGCAGTGACGGGGGGGACGTGAGGCAGTGACGGGGGGACGTGAGGCAGTGACGGGGGGACGTGAGGCAGTGACGGGGGGACGTGAGGCAGTGACGGGGGGACGTGAGGCAGTGACGGGGGGACGTGAGGCAGTGACGGAGGGGACGTGAGGCAGTGACGGGGGGACTGAGGCAGTGACGGGGGACGTGAGGCAGTGACGGGGGGACGTGAGGCAGTAACGGGGGACGTGAGGCAGTGACGGGGGGGACGAGGCAGTGACGGGGGGACGTGAGGCAGTGACGGGGGACGTGAGGCAGTGACGGGGGACGTGAGGCAGTGACGGGGGGACGTGAGGCAGTGACGGGGGGACGTGAGGCAGTGACGGGGGGACGTGAGGCAGTGACGGGGGACGTGAGGCAGTGACGGGGGGACGTGAGGCAGTGACGGGGGACGTGAGGCAGTGACGGGGGGACGTGAGGCAGTGACGGGGGGACGTGAGGCAGTGACGGGGGACGTGAGGCAGTGACGGGGGGACGTGAGGCAGTGACGGGGGGACGTGAGGCAGTGACGGTCGGGGACGTGAGGCAGTGACGGGGGGACGTGAGGCAGTGACGGGGGACGTGAGGCAGTGACGGGGGGACGTGAGGCAGTGACGGGGGGACGTGAGGCAGTGACGGGGGACGTGAGGCAGTGACGGGGGACGTGAGGCAGTGACGGGGGACGTGAGGCAGTGACGGGGGGACGTGAGGCAGTGACGGGGGACGTGAGGCAGTGACGGGGGAGACGGGGGACGTGAGGCAGTGACGGGGGGACGTGAGGCAGTGACGGGGGGACGTGAGGCAGTGACGGGGGGACGTGAGGCAGTGACGGGGGGACGTGAGGCAGTGACGGGGGGACGTGAGGCAGTGACGGGGGGACGTGAGGCAGTGACGGGGGGACGTGAGCAGTGACGGGGGACGTGAGGCAGTGACGGGGGGACGTGAGGCAGAGTGACGGGGGACGTGAGGCAGTGACGGGGGACGTGAGGCAGTGACGGGGGGACGTGAGCAGTGACGGGGGGACGTGAGGCAGTGACGGGGGACGTGAGGCAGTGACGGGGGACGTGAGGCAGTGACGGGGGGGGACGTGAGGCAGTGACGGGGGACGTGAGGCAGTGACGGGGGGACGTGAGGCGAGTGACAGGAGGCGGGGACGTGAGGCAGTGACGGGGGGACGTGAGGCAGTGACGGGGGGACGTGAGGCAGTGACGGGGACGTAGGCAGTGACGGGGGGACGTGAGGCAGTGACGGGGGGACGTGAGGCAGTGACGGGGGGACGTGAGGCAGTGACGGGGGGACGTGAGGCAGTGACGGGGGGACGTGAGCAGTGACGGGGGACGTGAGGCAGTGACGGGGGGACGTGAGGCAGTGACGGGGGGACGTGAGGCAGTGACGTGAGGGGGACGTGAGGCAGTGACGGGGGGACGTGAGGCAGTGACGGGGGGACGTGAGGCAGTGACGGGGGGACGGAGGCAGTGACGGGGGGACTGAGGCAGTGACGGGGGGACGTGAGGCAGTGACGGGGGGACGTGAGGCAGTGACGGGGGGACGTGAGGCAGTGACGGGGGGGACGTGAGGCAGTGACGGGGGACGTGAGGCAGTGACGGGGGGACGTGAGGCAGTGACGGGGGGACGTGAGGCAGTGACGGGGGGACGTGAGGCAGTGACGGGGGGACGTGAGGCAGTGACGGGGGACGTGAGGCAGTGACGGGGGGACGTGAGGCAGTGACGGGGGGACGTGAGGCAGTGACGGGGGGACGTGAGGCAGTGACGGGGGGACGTGAGGCAGTGACGGGGGACGTGAGGCAGTGACGGGGGGACGTGAGGCAGTGACGGGGGGACGTGAGGCAGTGACGGGGGACGTGAGGCAGTGACGGGGGACGTGAGGCAGTGACGGGGGACGTGAGGCAGTGACGGGGACGTGAGGCAGTGACGGGGGGACGTGAGCAGTGACGGGGGGACGAGAGGCAGTGACGGGGGGACGTGAGGCAGTGACGGGGGGACGTGAGGCAGTGACGGGGGGACGTGAGGCAGTGACGGGGGGACGTGAGGCAGTGACGGGGGGACGTGAGGCAGTGACGGGGGGACGTGAGGCAGTGACGGGGGGACGTGAGGCAGTGACGGGGGACGGAGGCAGTGACGGGGGGACGTGAGGCAGTGACGGGGGGACGTGAGGCAGTGACGGGGGACGTTGAGGCAGTGACGGGGGGACGTGAGGCAGTGACGGGGGGGGACGTGAGGCAGTGACGGGGGACGGAGGCCAGTGACGGGGGGAGGAGGCAGTGACGGGGGGACGTGAGGCAGTGACGGGGGGACGTGAGGCAGTGACGGGGGGACGTGAGGCAGTGACGGGGGGACGTGAGGCAGTGACGGGGGACGTGAGGCAGTGACGGGGGGACGTGAGGCAGTGACGGGGGGACGTGAGGCAGTGACGGGGACGGGGACGTGAGGCAGTGACGGGGGA